>NC_141139.1:66934625-67234625 GCF_053477565.2 Lygodium microphyllum
TAAAAGCATGCACGACAAGAGGCAAGAGACAAATTGGGTTCAATCTCCCCCATGCCTTGTGTGAGCGCTTCACAAAGCATGTATTTTATGTATATTTCAATCTTCATGCTCAATAATAGCCCAATTTACAAAAATATGACAAGCTTTTAGCTTTTGAGTTTGCTTTCTACAAAAATAGGAAAATAAAGCTAATGGACAGTGCCCATAGAGTCTGGCACGCCCAATCTCAATGTCCAAATAGAAATAACATATCCGTGCGCATAGACGCATACAAAATAATAATCAATAATCGATGTCTCAATAGACATAACAAAATATAGACGTGGCGCCTATCAAAATATAGTCCAAAGGTCGAATACTCGCTAGACTCCAATGCTTTCCTCCGCCACTGTTGCTATCTCTACACATCAACTGAAGCATTCACAATCGTTAGTAGAATAATACAATTAAACCGACAAAAGTGAATACCTAGCAGTCTTCAGCTGCATAAATAAATCAACTGGTTAGAAATAAATCCTAACCTTAATTTATTACGAGTGCGCACTCTAAACTCATAAACGTTTATTAATTTAATATGCATTTTGCGGAATCACCCGCTATGGAATCACCCATGTACACACTAAATTAATGAAACGCCCGAAAAGGATAGGCATCCCCATCAACTTCTCGCACAAAGAATCCTCTTTGTGTATGAGCCCCGGTCATCTAAGTTTACGGAATCCACCATAAAACCTCACGGAATCCACCGTGGAATATGCCTCCTGGCATCAGGCAATCTAGAGAGATGATATGCAAAGAGATTAAGGCTAGCTAGAACAACTCTTATTGCGTAAAAGATAGATTAACCATGGCTTTGGAGGGGTCTTCCTTTTATAGCTGGAGAACGTAGTCTCATCTGCTTATCCGACCATTTTATGAACCTTTCCTAGTGCACCAGGGAATTCTATCTTCTCTCTACCTTTCTTTGATTTCTTTCATCTCTCCTCTCTGCTCTCTCTCTTTCTTCCTCTTTCTTCTACTATCTCTCTCTCTCCACACACTACCCTCTCTTCTCTTTGTACCCTTCCTCTCTACTCTTTCTCTCTCTTCCATCTTCTTTCTTTCACCCTTCTATCTCATCCATCTCTCCTCTCTCTCTTTTCCTTAAAAATCTTCCATTTCTCCTCTCTCTCTCTCTCTCTCTCTCTCTCTCTCTTTGTGCATCTACTACCCTCTCCTCTCCTTTCCTTCCTTCCTCTCTCTTCCATTTTGTTGTCTCTATTCTTCCTCTTTCTTCTCTCTCTACACACTCTCCCTCTGCTCTCTCTCTCTCTCTCTCTCTCTCTCTCTCTCTCTCTCTCTCTCTCTCTCTCTCTCTCTCTCTCTCTCTCTCTCTCTCTCTCTCTCTCTCTCTCTCTCACACACACACACACACACACACACACACACACACACACACACACACACACACACACACACACATATATTTCTCTTTATGTCTCACTCTGTCTTCTATCTATCCTTTTTCTTTTTATCATGTTTATGACAATGTGTTTTTGGGGTTTTTTTTCAATTTTTTTTTTCAAAATTTTAGTAGTATCGGTATGTGCATCATAATTTTTCTATAAAAATGTGTTGAAATGGGCATGATAAATAATTTTAAAATGATATCAAAATATGTGCTAGTATGTGCACTTGAAGCATTTTTTAAATTATGATTGAATATGGACACAAAATTTGATCAAGGATTACCAACCCATATCAACAGAACTTTTTTCCTTGAAATATTGGAGTTTTTCATTGGTATATCATTCATCCCCTGTGAAATATGCTAATTTAAGGTTTTAGTCAGCCTTGAGAATAGGCACATTCATCATTAGAATATAGCTTGATGTAAATGGGTGTGAGAAATATTATTTAAATAATGTAAAATATGTGTTGATATATGCACCCAAAATATTTTTAAAATTGCAAGCGATATGCACCAAAAACTTTATTAAGAATTACCAATGCATATCAACTAAATTTTTTCCCTCAAAATGTTGGAGTTTTTCATCGGTATATCATTCATCCCTTGTGAATTATGCTAATTCGAGGTACTAGCAAGGCTAAAAAATAGGCACATTCAAAACTAGAAATAGTCAATCTCCTTTATGATTAATTAGGCTTATAAGGCTTTTAAAATTCTCATTGTTAGCTGTTCTACAACACCCATATATATGCCCACAAGGGATACCTTACAATTGCTTGAAGAGTTCTCATGTCAAAAAACCCCCTTGATATCTTGTCGATCCTAAAATCACCAACCATTACCTACTATAATATCATTCCTTTGAGTATTTTGGAATCTTGGTTATATCAAAATTTCCTAGAAGGGGTTGGGTGCCCAACATAAACCTTTCCTAAAGCTCATGTCACATTGAAATTAATGCTAGGATGAGTGCAATCCTAAGGTCAATATCAAATGTTGCAAAGTTGCTTGAATGACCTTAGCAATGCTTATCTTTGTGCTTTCTAACACTTGTCTAGCAAGCAAAAAGAGCCCATCAATGACCTTTAGTCAAAATTTGGCATGTTTAGCTAAAATTGAGGATCAAAGATGAGAAACATTATTGTGTTAGAATATTTTAAAATTGAAATTAAGTTATCACCAACATTTTTCCACACATCCAAAGTAACTTAAGAATGAGTTAAGAACTAATTCTAAACACTATTTAGATACATGCTGTCATTATTGAGGGCATAGATCATATTTATTGAATTATAGAGAGTCAAAACCACAGAACTATATTAATTAACCCATACAACCAAAATGATATCCAAATGCCCTCAATCTATACAATCTCATTCTACACTATGATTTGAGTTTTTATAGGAAGAAGTAGATCCTTGAAGTTCTAAGGAATGGGAGTAGGCCATTGTCCAAGTAAGGATATAATGAGAAAAGGACTCCCCAAAGACCTAATATCTATGCAAGGAGTTGCATCTTCAATAACCTTTGAAGAATCCTATTCAAACTTCCGACATGAGATATTTTGAATCATCGCAAAGTGGACATGACACACAATATTATTGGTACTTTTATCTATTTTTTTATCAATCTTTTTTTATGTTCCTATGGATGTTGGGCATCTTTTACCTCAATTCTTAAAATGCAAGGTTATTAGTTTTTCTAGTAGCACGCTTGTGTTAAATAGAGCATATTATAGTTATGTTGAAGCTTTTGTTATACATTAAAGAGGAGAAATAGGAGCTAAAATAAGGTTGATAGAGAAAGTTTTATGAAAGAAGAGAATATGCAAATGTAGGGCAAGGAGGACAAACTATGTAGGAGGGAAATCTTTTAAACAATGTCTAACATAGAGAGAAGGAAGAGAAGAATAGATTGTTAGATTGATATAGAGGAAAATTGGCATAGTGACTATTTGGTACCAAGAATACAAAAAAAAAGAGAAAGGTTCAAAATCTGAGAAAAGTGACACTCTACATAAGTGGTATGTATTTGTCATTCTCTGAGTTGCACCACATATTACCATGTCTCATACAAGAATGGCTAGCTTTGGATGTTCGACTCTCCTTAAACCTTAGTTAATTAGCAACTTATTAATTTTCTTAAAACACTCCCTTTTATTGAATTTTGTCCTTGATGTTTCGTTGATAGTATCAGAGGGAGGTCAATATGAAGCCATGGTGTTTTTGTAAAATCCCTCTTGCATGCTTAAAACTAGTATGTAGAAAATAAATTAGTATGGTTACCAAGGCCTCAAAAACTAATTTCCTAGCACCACAACCACTTAGAGTCCTATATCTTAGTTACTACAACCACCATGAGTGCATGAGAGTTACCCAATCTATAAAAACAATCATAGGTTAAGTCACCAAAGTAAAGCATGCACCAAAAAACAAAGAAATGAGTTGTTTTTTGCAAAACAAGACACAAACACCACCCAAAAATAGTCATACTTGGTCCTTGCCTAAAAGGGAAAGCAATCTAATTGTAAAACTCCAAGAAAGCTATCAAATGGATGCTCTCCACTCTATGTTGAAGACTCAATAACCATCAAATTTCTCTGATCCAACAAAGAATTTGAATGTGCCATCATTATCAATTTCTACTACTGCATCTAATACAAAATAGTGAGCTAGTTGCTCTTATGCCAATGTACATATACTACACAATGTTGTAACCTCTTATATGATTTCTATCTCAGCTAATGAACAACCCATTAGAATGGAAAAGGGAGAAAATACCAATCAATCAAGAGTAGTAAAGAGGTAATAGATGTAAATCTATTTGTGCCTAGCTCTAGTAAGTCGAAACGTTCTATTGTCTTCAAACAAACTTACAGAAAAGACCACTTGCTATATATTAACTAACATAGGAGCCTTACAAGAAGACTAAACTAAACCAACAACTCATCGCCAATGACATAGCATGAATATAAAAACATTCCTTTGAGTATGAAGGAGATGTAGGACTTCTAGCAAAGTCCAAGGTTATAATCTTATTCTTTATGATTTGGGATTCCATCAGTGTATCACAGAATAAGTCAAAGGTTGCATCAGGCCAAATGGTGAACAATGTAGAACCATAAAGACTTATAAATGCAATCCCACCAATGTGGCTCCCACATCCCTCAGTGTAAAGGTTACTATACATAAGCTTTCCCTGAACACATAAGCTTTCCCTGAACAACAAATGAAAATATCATCCTCTACACCCTAAAGTTCTAGTTGAAGAGGAAATACATGCTACCAATACGCTAAGAAGACAATACACAACATGGGATGCCATAATGTTATATCACATACCGAGTTGATAGGTCACAAGACAGATGATTATGCTATGGTTCAATATATCATGCACATTTGTGCATGGCTATTTAAATATAGTTTCATAAATGTAATTCTAGATTTCTATTTTACTGTTAGTGTATTAAATTGTTGGTGCTACATAACCCTAATAGACCATTGAACAAGAGAATTTAAATGATGAGGAAAAGAAAATCCTTCTTCAATAAAGGATGGATGAGAGTTGTGCTCATCTAAAGAAACATGGTATTGTAAATTTCAACCTAACCTTTGTTCGGAAGGATGATAAAAATGGTTTCCCTTCAACAAAAGGCATAGTTACTTTTGGATTTGAGGGCTATAACATTTGACAACGTCCTCCTGTGTGGTAATAAGCATGAGGTGAAAAAGAAATTCCTTCTTCAATAAAGAACTATGAAATTTTTACTCATCTAAAGAAGGGAAGTATTGTAAAATTTAGCCTAACTTTCTAGAAGGACAAACCAAAAGGTTGCCCTTCAACAAAAGACATAGACATTGATAAGAGGAAGTTGTCGAGCCCTTTAGCCCTCAAATTTGAAAGGATAGTAGGTTGGCCGCTGAAGGGCTTTTGAAGCCTTGACGACTTTCTCCCTTGTGGTAATAAGCGTTGTAGACTTTGACAAATGGTTCAGGCATTGGTGACTACTTGTATGGAGGACTTATCTGACCTTCCCAAACTAAAGTCCTTCGAATGGCTGATGACATTAAAGAAAACCTAAAGGTTTCATTACTAAGGTCCATGTGATTGTTTTTTATGTGGAATGTATTCTAGAATTTAGGGTCATTAGGTTTGCAGGGTGACCTAGCTATCAAGTATTGCTAGGTAGACCATGGATTTTACAAGCAGTTTGTCAGGTTGATATACATGCTACATGATTAATCTTTAGTAGAGGTGCTAGACGTGTAGTTGTAGATGCCTATCGTAAATATCCTCAAAGTGAGAGAGTTCAATTTTCCTCATTATAGTTAGATAGGCTAGATGCTCCATCTACTAGAGAGTCATCACATCAAGTGACAAATCCAAGGATGGGTCCACTACAGAGGATATCTACCAAGTTACCTCGAATGAGCCGATAGAAGCTTAGGATAGAATAAGATATGCGAATGTAATTGAGTTAGACCTTGGAACATTGAATGATTCATGGGAAATCAAATTAAGGACCATGCTCAGTTCAAAATGTCAAAGAAAGGATTATGTGTCCTTGATTCAGGAATTCTACAATATCTTTGCTTAGAGTTATGATGAGCTGAGAGGTACTCCTCCTAGCCTAGCTATTCATACAATTCCTTTGAAGGAAGGTAGTCAGCCTATTCGACAAAAAGAAATATGTATGTCTTTTGAATTAATTGACGGGCTATTTGAAGAATTGACAAAGTTATCGAAAGCTAGCCTCATATTTTTTGTTCAACACATGGAATGGTATTCACCAATTGTTATCACAAAGAAGAAGAACAATTAGATTTAGCTTTGTGTACATTTCAGAGAGCTTAATAAGAGGACGGTTAAGGATTACTATCTATTTCCATTCATTGATCAATTTTTGGATCACTTAGTGGGTAGGAAAATCTATTCATTTATGGATTTCTTTGTTGGGTTCAATCAAATGGCTATTGTGGAGGAAGACAAGCTGCAAATGACGTTTATCACTCTCTTTGGTACTTTTGTGTACCATGTGATGGCCTTTGGTCTACGCAATACACTGGAAGGAAAGAAAGTCTTGGTTTGTCAAATTGAGCCAAAAAGTGCCTCACTCTAGCCAAGTTTATAGATTTTGTGTCACGAAGTTAGTCGTCCAAGCGGATCTCAAATCCGAGCATGTTTGCCCCTTAGAAAAAGAAAAATACACTTGGTGGAAAGTGTAAAACTAAAAACTTGAATCAATTTTTTTAAAGCCAAGCTTTAATCTTGTTTTTGCTTGGTGGAAATGAAGACACACAAATCACAAAGTGTGGAGGGGGCACAAATTTTTTGGCACCCCTTCCACGATTTTAAAAATCCATTTTTGAGCCTGCAAAGATCAAGGGAATCCTCCTGGCTGTGATCTCCATCATTTTTTTGCTCTCTATCACCATAAAAATGACTCGATTTGATGCATTAAACAAAGAGATCTAATGTTAGCCTTTCTCTCTCCTCTCTCCTCTTGTGGATTGTTTTTATAGATCAATGTAAAAGAGAAGGAGATGGATTGAGATGGACATTTTTTATCAAACGATGATATGAAACTGGAGAGACACGTGAATCAAAGTTGGATGGATCGTCAAAGACCATGGAAGAGCGTCAGCGGGCCTTCAACATCGAAAAACATGCATCATAAAGAGCTGTTTTATGAGAAGAATGTAGATTTTACGGTTTTATAATGAATTTTTGTTTAAAATGGTTAGGAATGCTTGGATTTGATTGCTAATTCTCTATTTGATTATTCATGTTGATAGAATCATAAAAAAATCATTTGTATAATAATTGTATGCAAAACACGCAAAACCCCAGATTAGGTGATTTTAGGAAAAATAAGTAATTTTTTTGTAATTTTGGTATGCATTTGCCATTCCCATGGAATGAAATACACTAATAAATAAATTTTTATAAGAATAATCAATTTGCACATGAAAATTACTAATTATCTGTAAATTTAATATAAATAAATAGAGAAAATTAAAGAAAAATGGCGAAAATCAAAATTTTTACATCATAAAAATAAAGAAAAATAAGATTAATGCCTGTGATCATATGATGGAGCTAAAGCATGAGGTTTAGCCTCACTTAAGTCCTATTTTGTTGTTAGAGTAAGTTTTTATTGCTTTCAATAAAGAAAAATCAATTAAAAAACCATACCTACACTTATCAATGCATACAAAATTTTAAACGGTAGGAGGTAGGGGGTTGTTGAGGATTGAAGTATGTTAAATTCATATGTTTAATGTTGCATATCATATAGAGTTCATAGTTGTTTAAATTTAAAGAGACTAGTAGCACGAGAAAGCTCGGTGCTAGCCCTAAGCAACAAAGCACTATCATGTGTGTAAAAGAAAAATCATGAAAAGAACTTCTTCGCACTTTCATGCTCCTGATTTTCAATGAATATTTGTATGTTTCTAGTATATAACAACAAAAAAAAGAACTAGTCTAGTGGATAGTCACTTGCTAGTTAAGCGCACTTGGGTGACGACACTTTTAGGATGGATGACCACTCGAGAAGATTTTTTTACAAGTTAGTGGGAGTTTCTTGCGTGCAGCCAACGGCGCCAATGAAGCCTTCGTAGCCCATTTCCAAGTATGCCAAGGCCAAGATGCCAAGGTCTATGCCTTGATCGCCACCTTGGTCGTACGCTTGGAGTGATGCCCCGACCATGCTGTCCTCGCCCATATGTTTGTCAATTTCTATCTTCGCATTGCAGAAATGGAGCCCCTCCGTGAAGTCATCAATGATATCGTCAAAAATGCTTAAAAAAAGTGCTCTCTCTTTTTCATTGATGATGTCATCCAAAAATACAAAAAAAAGAAAGCGTCCTTTCTGCTATTCCCCCCTTGCAAAACTATAAATTGAGGTCTTGGGGATGACCGAAAGAGTGACAACGAGCAATATTGATGAGGACAATACATTGATTGAGAATTAGGAGACTCTATTCCACGAGACAAAGAGACATCATTCCGTCCAACCGAAGGAAGGGGATACATTGAAGGACTCTCATCCTCTTCTACCTTGTTCCAAAAAGAGAATACAGTGAAGAACTCTATCATATTTTATCATACCTCTACACTTGTCTCTATTCTTTCATGACCCTGAAGAAATAGAATTCAAAACCAGAAATCACAAATCACCCTACTAATGTGGAAGCAACAGTTGCACGGGAGTCACTAATGGAGTCACGGGCACGGATGACAACCCTTTACCAACCGCAATACCAAAGGTTTTTTTTCTAAAAATTTTCTATCCAAATTCAATAGAAATAAGATAAGTCTGTTGAGAAATAGTAACTTAAGACCAAGAAACTTGGTTACAAGAACTGGGAAGTTAGAGACCCCAAAATCTAGATACCCCTAGTTAAATTCCAAGGAGAATATTTCATTATGTAAAACTCAAGTGTCGATTCCTACTAGAATTAAGCATCACTTGAAAGTTGCATGATTGATTGAAGTCATAACTGCTTGTAGACATCAAACTTGTTTGTGTTCTTCTAGTTTAGATCTTGATTGAATTAAGTATTAAAACATATAAAAATTGAGGAGTCCTATACCTCCCCCAAGGATAGGTGTTGAATCCCCATACCAAGAGGGGATTTTTTTTAAACTGCGGCAGAAGCATAGACCAGCTCCGATGGCGAGAGGTCTCCCAATAGGGATTGTATTAAGTAGGAGGTGGATAGGGTGCAATGGGGGGCTCTGGCTAGTAAATCCCTTTTTGCACCTAGGAACTACTTCATCCCTTGTATGGCCCAAGTTCTACTTGGGACACCTATAAATGCTAGCTACAGATGGATTTGATGTTGGTGACGTGCAGATGCATTGGATGAGGTAGCATGCGAACTTGTGATTTTTTTTCTTTTCTCATGTATGGACAGGAGAACACACATTATGGAATATAATCAATGAATTTGTTTTACTCTAATTGTATGTCGATAACTAAATTACATAAACAAACAACTGTGCATAAAGGGGTTTTAATTAATGAATCTGTTTTTATATGTTTTAGGTAATGTGGTAGGTTATTAGATAACTAAGAACTTCCATAGAGGGAAGCATGTGGATGGATTCCCGATGAATCGAGTCCTATGGTAGGGTGGTCTAGGTTAGCCAAGAGGTTTCCCCAAAAACAAACGCTAGGAAGAAACTCTAGGAAGGGCCAATTCGTTGACTTACCTAGGGTTTAGACGAGAATTCTCTCGAAGGACACCTCTCGATGTGAGCTAGTTATTGATAGGTGACCATTAGATCAATTAGGAACCTTCAAGTTGATCCTCCATGGGTAACGGTAGGATGCTTCCACTACGGGTTAGACATAGGGTTAACCAACTAGACAAAATCGAATCATTCTAGTTAGAGTACAGATGGGGATGATTGGAGGTAAAATCTGGGCAACTATTAAAACGTTATCCGTCAAGAAATCAAGGCGAGTATGCCACAAGTGGTATCAGAGAGAAAATAAATAAATAACATGGTAACTATAGCCTGAGATATGAGTTATTTTTCCCTTCTCTTACTGACATGTGTTTTTCTCTCACCCTGAGAGATGAAGATTGGAAGTGATTCCTAGTCTTTCGAGTGATGTTTACATCAGCAATGCATTCTACGAATTATGGATGGAGAATGCAAGTGATGTGGATTCTAGATTGCATCTATGATCCTTCTCCACTATACCGAGAAAGAAAATGGATGATAAGCAATGGAATTTGTTATATCGATGCAAGCTGTCTTACCTTCCTTCAAAACAATTTGAAGAGGATAAGATGGATGGAAAGCCTTAAAGTTGTGAAGGTTTATTTATTCCATGAAGCTAGAGTGAATTAAACTTTATTCACTAGAGGTCGGGAGGTTAAACTAAATCAATATATTTACGAGGAAGCGACAAAGGTCATCCCAGTAGACCGAATTGTAGTTGTTGGTTGCTCTAAACACCGCAATTACATCAAAGATGGACTTCTTGATCTTCTTTAACATATCGATTTTCAGATATCCATTCTTCAAAGCCCGATTATTACCCAATGGATGTATCCAAATACCATGCCTAGATTGTATTAGGGAAATCTTCTCTCCCAAATAACCAGTCATCCAAAAAATAAACCATGTATTTATCTCCTACATCAAAAGAAATTATTTTGTCTACTCATTGAACATGAACCATTCTAGCAATTAAGAATCACGAGTCAGTAGATATATAAAATAACGATGGTTAGATTCATTCATTCAAAAAAACTCTATCATGATGTAACCTTCTTTGAAAATTTAATATAAAGCATTTCTATCCTTCTAAAATGATTTCTCTTTGAAAAGATACAAGCAAATTGTATGGTAACATTCATAGAGCTAACTAGAGAAAATCTTATGATACCACAAGAAGTTGTTCCTACCCTTAATGCTACTGAGATCCAAGAAAAAATGTTCTTACTTAAGCAAATTAAATCACCTGAGTTTGATGGCCAAGGCAAAAACATTGAGGTTGAAGAAAAAATATGGGTTGAGTCCAGGGAAGATTATTTCATTGCTGCTGGAATTAACCCAGCTAATCAAGCAATGATGGGAAAGTTAAAGCTAATAGGAGAAGCCCGAATTTGGTGGAAACAATGGTGCAAAGACCAAGGAATCTTTGAAGTGTTTGTTAGTTGGGACATACTAAAGGATGCAGTGCGAGGCCGGTATCTTCCACCAGCATACCGCACACAAAAGATAAATGAATTTGTTAGTCAAAAGCAACTTCGAATGACACTAGAAGCCTTGAGAGTGGAATTTTGGTGCTGAGAAGTGCTTAAAAATAGCTAAAAATTATGAATATCAAGGAAAAAATATTCAATGTCAAAGGCGGCGGCTCGATCTAGGACGATTTTAAGCACCAAAGTGCTTTAAAGGCGCCAGAGCGACACTTGTTGATTTTTCATAAATTTTCAGACAATCATGCAGGTTGACACGAGTTACCGGTCAATGTGGGATGCCAAGCCGGATGCCCAGGATTTTTTAGAGCTCGATTCCGAGTCCGGATGGGGAAATGGCCAAGAAACCGGTCAAGATGCGAAGGGGTGGACTTATTTTTTGCCAAAGTGGGCAGGACCTTTGGGAGCCCAATTTTAAATGTCACATGAAAGGAAGATGAAAATGAAGATGCCAAAATTGTGGAGAGAGAGCACGCAGTATGGCGCCGATTTTTTCGCTTGGAGGATGGAGATGCATCATGCAACCTCAATGCAACCCCCCCCCCCCCAATGATTATTGGCAGTCATTCCCCTCTGGATGCTGATCATATCGCCTGCCTTCGCTCCTCCATTGGCGGTCTCTATGAAGAACTCTGATTTCAGTCTTTCTCTCTCCTCCCTCTCTCTCCCCTAAAGGCAGATTCATGTGGTGAAGAGGAAGAAGAAGAATGGATGATGGATGCTTGCCCAATGAAGACCGGGTTGCTCCATGGTGTAAGAAGATTGAAGATTGCTGAATGTGGACTATCATGAGTAGTAATGATGGCTGAAAATCAGTCCCAAAATATGGCAAATGAAAACCCGCAACCCACAAAAGAACGGCAATCTCATTTCTATGAAGGAAAATTGTGTTTTTATGCAATTTGCTTGATGCATTCTTGTTCCCATGAGATGATAATGTATTATAATGTTGTCTTCAATGTCTTTCAACTGTTTATGCTTAGAAAATCAGAAAATCATAAGTGTTGTGGATGAAATTAGTAGTGAAAAAACCCGTAAATATGCAAAATATGGGAAAATTGGGTGTTTTTGAGATATCAATGGAAAATATCATAAGACACACCAACTAAACTTGTCTTTTTGCTACAAATGAACCTAAGGGCCACAACCCATAACCCATTTTGAATTTTCAGTCATTAAATATTGGAAAAAATAAGAGAAAAATAGGAAAAATAAGAAAAAACAGGGGGAAAATGGATTTTGAGTGCCGAAAATTAAGAAAAAATAAGAACCATGTTTGTGGATGTAGGGGGGGTCTGAAGTATGAGATTTAGCCTCAGTTCAGCCCTACCTTTATGTTTTAGTGAGTCTTTATGGCTTTTATGCAATAAAAATGTGGAAAATGAACCCTACACTTATGCAATATGCACAATCTAAACGGGTGAGGGGGTAGAGTGTATGAAAGGTGTGTAAATGTTGAATGAAATGATGAAAAGCTTGCTCGTTTTTTATGCATACCATATAGATCAGTTGATAATTAAAGATAAAGAACCTAGTAGCACGAGGGTTTCTCGGTGCTAGGTTCATGCAACGCTGCATACGAGTGATAAAGAAATTCATGGAAAGAATGCTTCTGCACTGAGCACCAATGCTGATTTTCTTAATTATTTGAGCACGTGGACATTCACAATTTGCATGAAGCATGAAATTTAAGAAGTATCAGATAATATCTCCTAGATGCATAGCAATTGCTTTTTAGAGGAATATGACCAATGTTGAGTGAGTAAGGTTGTCCAAGTTGTAGGCTAGGCGTTGGGTCTAAAGGGAAAGTAAAGTGAGGAAGCATGGTATATCTCCTGGAAATACGCGAATCATAAAAGAGAGAAGTTTGTGTTCGTATGTTATATATATGTTTAGCGACGCATCGAGGGGCCAATCCCCAAGGTGTAGAAGAGTCGCAGTGAGGTAGCGGCATTCAGCCGTTGGAGGACCTCCTATGTTTGTGCTTCATGCTATTTGGCAATGTGCTGGGACTCCCTCTGAGGAGTGTTGATTGGGTTGGAGTTGGACTACAAGACATAGTACAAACGCAAGATGTTTAGGAATATGATGTATGTGTCATCCACGCTCCTGGCCGCGAGGCCGTGGGGTTGTTGAGTGCATGATAGAGGTCCGGCTAGTGCATGAGCCAGTGCCGGCCCGTTTTAGGTCCCATCAGTGGTGCGTCTGCCGGGAGCGCTTAGAAGTGGCGGTCCTCGAATCGTAGTTGTCTAGGGACCAATTAGCAGTTTATGCCAAAGGATACTGAGATTGATCCGTTATTTATCGATAAGCATCATCTAGCAGAAATCCAAAAGCAAGAAAGAGACGAATGAGCTAGGCGACATGCTGAAATTTTTAGGAGATATTCCCCTAAGCGTAGCGGTGCTAAACCCTTATGAGGGAGTGGATCTAGTGGTCTAGGTGCCACAAGCAGTAAGTTAGGAGAAGGTGGAAGCTCTAGTGCTCCCCTTTCTTCCATAAGCCAGCCTACATCAAGTGTGGGAGATGCAACCCCACCATCCCCTATTCCTAGTGCAAATCCAATTCTCGTCATGGCGCAGGCTATTGCAATTCTTGCAGGAACGACGGATTTGCCGGATCTAGGTTACCCGCTACCCATTTTTAATGGGCTAGTTGAGGAAGATGCGGAACTCCACATTAGGGAGTTTCAAAAGCTGATGTTTAACTGTCGCATCCAAGAAGAAGGACATTTAATGATGTTCTTCAACATGACTCTCAAAGGAAGAGCTGCCATATGGTATCATGGTTTAGAAGCCGGAACCATATTGAATATTGATGCATTTTATGGAGCTTCTCAAAGGGAGTTTTCCCCTGAAAGGGGTGGGCAATATTGGTTGCATGTACTCAACATGACCCGCCAAGAACCACACGAGGATATTCGTGCTTATGCGAAGAAAATAAAAGAGGTTTTCCGTAAGTTGGACACCTCTATTCCTATCCCCGCAGCTGCTCAACTGCAATATTTCCTACATGGTTTGGACTTTAACATCCAATTGCAGTTGAGTAGTGTCCCTTTGGGAGATATAGATACTGCCATTACACGAGCACAAGAGGTGGAATCCCGACTACAAGCAGCCTATGCCTCTCGAGGCAATTCGAATATGGGCCTAACATTGGGAAACAATATGGTGACGGCCAATGGTAGTAGTGGCCAAGGGATAGCGATGGCTAATCCTAATGGGAGAGGGAACATGATACAGAATGTGCCTTTATTACCAGCTCCCCCTAGCATGTCGATGCCTAGGGGTAGTGAAATGGCTCCAAATGGTGGAGGCCAGGCAGTCAATTCTAATACCATGCCTGTGGCTCAACAACCAGTGCCTAATCGAATTGCTAGGCGGATGGAACGACAGGGTAATGATCAAGGCTACGAGTCGAGCGTTTCCAATGTTCTTGGTGAGGTTAAGGACATGATGAAGCATTATACCGACATGATTACGGAGCAGTATCGACAAATAGCCGTTGATGTTAACTTCCTTAAAAAACAACAAAATTTGATAGGAAGTAGATACCCAAATGAGAGTGCACCTTCGCGGTTTAGTTGCAAATGGTATGGTGGGCAACACTATCCAAGATATTGCCCAAATGTTAAGTGCGACATCTGTGGAAAATCCGGCCATTTAGCAGCCACTTGCTGGAGTAAGATCAGTTCCCTCCAGCAAGGTAGTCGGCAACCAGGGCCTGTTAATCATCGTGCGCAAGGAAATGATTCCCAGCGAGAAGACGGGCCTAAACAAATACTCCAACGACCAAAGACTACAGTGGAGGAGCTACCTAGTGGTAGTGGGGTTAGTTTGATTGAGGCTGTACGCGTTAATGATGCTGAAACCTCTAATCTGCGAGCTATTCTTACAAGAGGTCAAAAGGGTAGAGAAGCCGACAAGGATAAGCCTGTCGACGGAAACCCTAAACAAGGCGACAAAGGAACGCAAGTTTTGGATCCTGCCATGGAAGGGGGACCTTTCAAGCCCGTGGAGAGTAAAGTCGATGTTAAGAAGGATAAGGAACCACCAAAGAAGAAGGTGAAAGTTAAAAAAGAGGCAATAACGCCGGTTCAGTGACCTAAAGAGCAGATGGTTTGGCGTGAAAAGCAAACTCTATCGAACTATCATGAATTCGATTTGGCGAGCTCGCTTTGTGAAGTTAAGCCAGATGTGAATCTTTTGCAGCTTATTAAGCTTTCTCCAGGAGTACGCAAGGAATTTAGAAAGATCCTTCGTACTGGGTATATCGTAGAACCTTTGGGTATTGCGCGAGTTGGTGATGACTGGTTCAAGCATGCTGAGAAGCATTGCCCAAGGGTTGCAGCCTATGTCGATGGGATATTAGTAGATTATACCATTGTCGACACGGGATCATCTGTTAATATTATGAGTTCTGAACTGATGGAAAGGTTGGGTCTTGCGATCCAGAAAGATACCTCCACAATTCTCAGAATGGCAGATGATAGTTTAAGACAACTGGAAGGCTGCATTACTAAGGTCCATGTCACTGTTGCAAATGTAGAATGCCTGTTGGACTTTAGGGTGATTCGTTTTGCAGGGCGTCCAAGTTACCAGGTATTACTTGGATGGCCTTGCATCTTGCAAGCGGACTGCCAAGTAGAT
Source organism: Lygodium microphyllum (assembly GCF_053477565.2). Lineage (NCBI taxonomy): Eukaryota > Viridiplantae > Streptophyta > Polypodiopsida > Schizaeales > Lygodiaceae > Lygodium > Lygodium microphyllum. Next base: position 66,950,450 of record NC_141139.1, read on the forward strand.
ATACCCGCCGGTCGACTAATATTCGGCAGAGGTGCCCAGCATGTGGTGGTTGATGCTTATCCTGAGTCCCCGCAAAGTGAGAGAGCTCCTCTATCCTCTACAGAATTGGAGACATTAGAAGATTTATCTGCCAGTGAGACATCATCAAGTGATGAGTGCAAGGAGGGATCCACCATGAAAGACATCTATCAGATCACTTTGAACGAGCTGATAGAGGCCCAAGATCGCATAAGAGATGCAGATGTTATCGAGCTAAACCTTGGTACACCTGTTGAGTCGTGACCAATTAAATTAGGTTCTATGCTCAGCACATTAGAAAGGGAGGACTATGTGTCCTTGATTCAAGAATTCCGCGATATCTTTGCCTAGAGTTATGATGAGCTGAGAGGCATTCCTCCTAGTCTTGTTGTTCATACAATTTCGTTGAAAGAGGACAGTCGTCTTGTGCGTCAGAAAGTAAGGCGTATGCCTTTTGAACTGAGGGACGATCTGTTTGAAGAGTTACAGAAGCTTCGGAAAGCGGGTTTGATTTTTCTTGTGCAACACACGAAATGGTGTTCGCCAGTTGTGATCAGAAAGAATAAGAATAATCAAATCCGATTATGTGTAGACTTTAGGGAGCTGAATGAGCAGACAGTTAAGGACTACTACCCGTTGCCATTTATTGACCAGATTTTGGATCAATTAGCGGATAGGGAGATATATTCGTTTATGGATTGCTTTGCAGGATATAACCAGATGGCAATTGCAGAAGAGGACAAGTTGAAAACAACTTTTATTACTGTCTTTGGTACTTTTGCGTACCATGTGATGGCCTTTGGTTTATGCAATGCACCTGGTTCGTGGCAACAAACAACAGATAAGACATTCGGTGACATATCCCTTGAAGAGTTGAAGGTGTTTATTGATGACTTAGGGGCCGCCACCATGAGAGAAAGGCAGTTGAACATTTTAAGAAAATGCTTTGAGCGTTGTAGACAATTTTGTATCGCTCTAAACCCACGGAAGTGTGTTTTCGGTGTACCCTATGGGCTCTTGTTGAGTCATGTGGTCAGTTCGGTAGGAATTGCGATAGATCCCGAGAAGGTCAAAGTTATAGTTGCCATGGGTCCACTGCGCACTCCGAAAGAAGTTCATAGCTTTCTGTCTTCGGTTGGTTATTACCGCAAATTTATAAACGCCTTGGTAGAAAGAATGTTGCCGCTTACAAATCTATTGTCCTTTAGCTGTTTGTTTGTATGGGTGACCCTTGTAAGGTAGCATTCTAGGATGTGAAACAGGAGCTAGTAAAAGCTCCCGTTTTAAAAGCACCTAAAAGAGGCGAGGTGTTCTATATATTTTCAGCAGCCACCATGCATAGTATTAGCTCTGTTTAGCCCAAATTTGGGAAGAAAAATGGTACCACCCGATTGCTTTTGCTAGCCGGAAGCTGGGGGTATCCGAAATCAATTATATCTATTTGATGCCTTTCGAATTAAGGGACAGGCTATTCGAAGAATTGACAAAGCTACAGAAAGCTGACTTGATATTTTTGGTTCAATACATGGAATGGTGTTCACCAATTGTTATTACGAAGAAGAAGAATGATTAGATTCGGCTTTGGGTACATTTTTGAGAGCTCAATAAGTAGATGGTTAAGGATTACTATTTGTTTTCATTCATTGATCAAATTTTAGATCAATTAGAAGATAGAGAAATCTATTTGTTTACAAATTGCTTTGTTGGATACAATCAAATGGCTATTGCGAAGAAAGACAAGTTGAAAAAAATGACTTTGATCAATATCTTTGAAACTTTTGTGTACCATGTGATGGCCTTTGGTCTATGCAATGCGCTTGGTTCTTGGCAATGAAAAAGTGATAAGACTCACTATAAGATACAGGCCTTATACCAACGTTTAAAGAGGGACGAAGATGTTCATAAAGAAATTTATCCTCATCGTCACAAAAACGTCGGTATTGGCGACGCCATAGAGCAGTCGACGCATCGCCAATATCCTAAACTCCTCATGCAAGGACGCTACTATGTAGTGCTTGCTCCCCTTCGATAAGTTCTTCCAATGATCCAAGATGTTGCGCTAAAAAACTTGTTGGCATAACTCTCTCATACGAGCCATCACCCTCCTCCCCTCATCATTCATGATGATGGCTCTTGTCTTATCATCTACAAGGTATCCATACCCCTCTGGGGTATACCTACGATGTGTCCTCTCCCACTTGCGACCACGCTCCTGGGAATATCCAGGAGACCCATGTACATTTGGTGTACCTACGGGGGTAGTATCTCTCAGAGTAGCACCCATATGAGTGCCATCTGCTGTGCAGACGACTGAATAAAAGCTGGAGTGACTGGAGTAGATGTCTCCATGGGTGTGACAAATTCCTACGGGTGATGCAACTCCAGCAAAATGACAAGACAGAGACATTGCCTCGGTATCTCCACAACCACCACTTGAGCCACACTCTCTCGAACCGCCACGAGAGCGAGAAGTAGCACTTGTATCTCGATCTGACCGCGGGCTCACTGCATCCAAGTCTCCGCAGCATCCCCCTGAACCACTCCCTCCGTCTAGCCCAAGTCTGGTGCGTCGACCTCGTCTATTGGAATGTGAAGCATCGAAGCACACCAAAGTAGATCTAATAGAACGGCTTGATGCTATCCAAGATAGCTCTTGGTCTGCCATATCTCTGAATCGATCCATCTGATCTAGAGACATATGCGTGAATATCTCCTATAGCTCCTCATAGCTCATCCCTTGACTTATCGTGCTGATCTAAATATCCACAAAGGTCACCTGCATAGACAAAAATTGATGTTAGCATCATCAATATAAATCATACAAAGCACAGTAATATAAATCTTAAAAAAATTATCTTATTTAAAATGCATATCTTATGTACCCTTATAAGCGATTTGTCAACGAATTGAGTAGGCGGATGCTCCAAGTATGAAGTACCCTATGGTCCCATGTCAATCTCTTGACACAACTCCGCATACACTAGGAGGTCAATAGACATGTCACCTCAAAAAGATGAGTCCATCTTGTTCTCAAAGAATTCGTGGACTCCTGTATTTCCATCTTTGTTACGTGATTCTGGCTCCTCTACATGCTCCAAGCTTTCGGTGGTCTTTATCCCTTGCAATATCGACCCTCTATTTGCATACTATCCTCATCTATACTCGAAACATCGCTTTGATCATATACTCTCACACTTCAAGAAGTTGAAGGTATAACATACCACCATCAAGGTTGTCAGGGGTTTGGATAGAAAATTACATGCTCAAAATCACGTACAAGAGAGATTTAACTTTTGTGACATGTACCATGCTGTAATACAATTTAAAAAAGACATTCGTTCATGCACCTATTCACAATGGGCTGGCAACACAAATGTGTCGTGCAAATTCATCCATTTTTTTTTGGAATCTATTTCGAGAAATCCGAATGGACCTCGTCGAACTATTGCTCCAGCTCCTTCAATTACCACTTTGAACCATTGCACATTGAATAGGATCATGGAGAAGCTACGGTAATCCACCGTGACAATACTTTACAAGTTCCCAAAATACTCCATCTCATCTATAACCGTGTTTGGATCCGTTGCTTGTCGTCGGCTCTCTTGCTCGAACTTTGCCATGATACCACAATCTGTTGTGGAGCACATTTTGTCAATATGCTCCATGCAAAAATGTCATTCATGCGACCATGCTGCACTATATATTTTTTACTGTACATTGAAACACTCCATTAGTTGTCGCATATAAAATATAGATACGACAAACCCTAAATATATCATCACCTTTGGACTACATCCCCTTGAGAATTCCCACTCCTTAGTTGAGACCTCTACACCTTTGCAAGATGCTGTGGTCAAAGCTCCATGCAACCATCGCCTTGACATAAATCACAGTATCTTCTCCATACCCTTGCGATATTGAATCGATCGATAGCGCGTATGCTAATGTGGAAATTCAAATCGCGCTTCCTCCTGATCTTTCCTAGCTTGCTGATACCTAGCAAGCCATGTCTCCATGGAGGCATGGTGCAACATGCAAAAGAGAATCACTTTCTTCTCCATTGCAGCATCCATTCTTTTTTCTACCCCATTTCCAACCACCATATATCCGGTCAGTCTATCATCATCCTTCAGCGACCATAGCATAATGTTGTCTAAATCCATCGTTAGTAGCCATTGTGAAATATGCATTAACGCCTCAGACACCAACCAACCTTCAGTCATGCTACCTTTTGGCCGAGCTTGTTGTCGCAAAAAGCCTTTCAAGGTTTTCATGAAGCGCTTCAAGAAGAACATCCATTGTGTATGGACAAGTCTAGCAATCTCCACTTCATCTACAAGATACACAAGAAGGTGGATTTGTATCGTGAGCATGCTAGTAGGTAGGTATTTCTCAAAGAGACAGACCGTCTCCACTGCTCCCCATCTTGCAGATTCAATAGAGGACCTCTTAATCTCCTTATGTGAGATCCATTGCACTAAAGTTGACAACCTATAAATTGCCCCGCATATTTTTGGAGTTAGGCATCCTGCGATCATGATCGGTAGTATAAACTGACACAAACGAGGAAGCATTATGAACAATGTCTACACTCCAAATAGCAAAATACGCATGACACTTACAATCCATTCGTAGTACAAACCTGACATATCTTATGCCAATCATGGGATTTTAGCCCTGATAATTAGTCATCTTTAGAAAACACAAACCTGAGAGAATGTGTCATACCCATCCAATTGTGGAGGTAGCATCCTCTAGGCGAAAATTGGAAAGCTTCTGTTGTAGAATGGGATTTGCAGTCTAAAGGAATAATTCAATCTTCTAAAATTCCATGCTTTGTTGGTCTTCAATATCAAGTTGTCCAAATTTACTTTCAAACTCATGGTATAGAGTTGTTGCACCTAATCCTTTGTTGGGTGTCTCAACCCAATCAGTGAAACTTTTCTTTCTCATTAGACCAGAGTCTTCTAAGAAAAATTCTTCGCACAAGGATTTTTTGAATGTAGCCCAATTCGCATCTTGTTGAAAAAGACCATGGATTCTTGCTTGAAAACCATGCTTGGCTAGTTAGGCAAAATAGTGACTCCATGCATGTTGTGGTACACCAAAGAAGAGCATTTTCTCAACATACAAATGAATGAAAAGAGAGAAATTTTGACCGTTAAATTGTTTTAATTCTTGCCCAACTTCTTCTAAGGCCTTGATAGCTGTGGAATCAATCTTCTCTTCATCTTGCCTTTGTTGTTATTGTTGTAACATTTGGATTTGTTGTTGCTAAGTCTGCTGCAGAATGCGCACCAACTGTTGTCGAGCATCTCCTAAAGAATCCCCCATCTTGAAGTTTTCTTACAACCGACCTTCACATCGGGTTCAACAATGTTGCAATGTATTGGGTTGAAGGTCACCACAAGGGTTTGGCAAGAAAACTGGATAAGATAGATTGAGATACATTTTCAAGATATAAGCATATTATAGTAAATGTATAAAGGTTGAAGAAGTGCTTCATGGTCAATCAAAAGGGTTGAGAGGAAAGAATGTATGAGGGTTCAAGAGCTTAGACTCTGGAGATGGTAGAGATAAGAGAAGGGTTGAAGGTTTCGAGCTAGGTCCTTGAAGATGTTAATAGAGCTTCCAACTGCATGTTCTTAGCAAAGATCACAAGAGTATTACCTCATAAGCTCTAACTCAATTCAAGATTGTTTTCTTGACTGTAAGAGCAATCACAAATTATGAAGTCAAGTACAATATGTTGTCATGTATCATAAACAACTTTGCATCCCATCATTCATACATGATGTCTTAGCATGAATCAACTTTGCATGGTTACATTCAATGTAGACTATAAGGGACAAAAGCTTATGAGTCAATTACAAGGCTTGTAGGGAAAAAAGACTTGCTTCAAGAGAGCTTCAAATAGAGATCCTGATAAGGATAAGTTACAGAACCAAGAAATAAAGAGAAAAAGCTTCTCTTAATTCAACTCAAAGCATCTATGAATGATCTAGAACCATTGCCCTACCATAGAGGCACAAAATACTTGAATATTTTGTCAAGATGTCTTGACAAGATATCTTTTATAGAGAAAGAAATGAATTAAAAGTACACTATTATAGCTAATTCTCTCAATATGGCCAAAGATTTCAGCCCCAAATCAGCCCAAATATCTTCACGAATTCACCTTTGATGGTAGCATAAACTTTCCTTAACACGATAGATCATCCAAATACAAGTGTTTATCACACCATATGAAGCGATAGAAAAGAAAAAGAACCTGTTGTCCACAAAATCACTGTGTGTGCTGCCTATTTCAGCCCATATACATGGCATCTATGATCTTCCAAGAAGACACTTTGATGAAGTAAAAAAGCAGCCCCTATATTCAAGAACATGTAACAAGCAATAGATAGCTTGCAATCAGCATGTAGAAGTAGGAGAGAAGAAGGGAATCCTGCTTCCCTTGTCTACCATGTTATTGGCTACCTATTTTAGCCCCAAGCATGTACATAAAGCAATCAGGAAGCTCTCTTGATACCCCTTCCACAATTCTTATGCAATGTCAAGTTGCATTAAACATATAAATGCAAGGAAGGCCAATGAATGATCATGAATCTTCAAGAAGAGAAAGATAAGTGCTGCTACCCACAAATCTTTGTTTGGGCTACCTATTTCAGCCCACTTTCTTGACATAATCAACTCAAGAAGGCTTCTTCACACATCTCTCTTCAAGCTTGTACAATGGAGGCTTGAAATAAGCTTCCAAGAGCAAGAATGAGCCCCTTGATGTGACAAATTTAAATAAGAATGCAAGAAGATAAGCTTCAATCCTTCATATTACAGGTTTGGATAGCCAATAGCAGTTCTCATTCAACTCTTGAAGTACTCAAGAGAGTAAATTTGATGCCTCTCTTGCCATGGGAGATCAGCTTAGTATATAGAGGAATACACAAGTCAATAATAAACCTTCTTCAAAAATCATCAAGGAGCTTCTGTAAGTATGAGCTCTTGCTTTTAAATGGACAATTCATCCCTGTTTTACATAGCCAAGAGTGGCATCCCATTTTCTTCAAAGCATGGAAAGAGTGGCACTTACAAGTCTAGTGGAGTCTTTTGCAGTTACTTGTAATTGCATGGCTTGAGTTTTTCCCTTTGTGTGGTGGCTTGGGCACCTCAATCACTCCTCTATCCCTGGTGCCTTTTTTAGCCCGAAAAATGCAACGAAGAAAATGGGTTGTTTGAGAGCGGAATTTTGGTGCCGGAAATTGCTTAACAATAGCTAAAAATTATGAATATCAAGGGAAAAATATCCAATGTCAAAGGCGGTGGCTCGACCTAGGACGATTTTAAGCGTCAAAGTGCTCTAAGGACGCCCGGGCAACACTTGCGGATTTTTAGTAATTTTTCCATGTGCCTGTGCCAGTCAGTGGAGCTGTCAGTCAGTGCGGGATGCTGAGACGAGCTCACAGAAATTTTCAGAACTAGAATCGAACACCGTATGTGAGAGAGGCCGGGAAAAGGGCCAAAAGGCCGGTCAAAATTGGGGAGGTGCCCAAAAAGAGAAGTGAAGGGGTGCCTTTGGGAAGGGGCACCCCCCCCCCCCCCCAAAAAAAAAGAAATAGGAGGGGGGCGGCAGCTGCAGAGAGCCGTCGCGAAAAAAATGGCCCTCCCCCACAAATCGACATGATGGCTGAAGAGCAAGCCATGGAAGCAATTGTAGTAGGCCACTATATTGTCCTCACGCTCCGCATCGCTCCGTTTCGTGCGAGAAATGGCAGCCTGTAGAGAGAGAGAGAAAATCAGTCTTTCTCTCTCCGGCATCGATCGGATTGCTCCACGGGCTGGAAATGGTGACGTGTGATCGTCATGAGCATGAAGTGCTGCTGATTTCTAGATTTGCAGCCATGGACATGAAACCCGAAACATGCAAATAAGCGGTAATTTAATTTTTTTCAAAGGAAATTTGAGATTTCATGGCTTTTGATTGATAAAATGTTGTTCATATAGGCTAAAAATTGTTTATGTTGCTATTTTCCATGAGTATTTGTTGATCATAATCAGAAAATCAGAAAAACATGCATCTTGTGGCCCAAAATAATACACTAAAATACGTAAAATATGGAAAATCAAGGGAAAATGATGGTTTTGAGCATAAAAATGGAAGAATAAATAGGAACACCAACTAAATTGTCATGTTTGTTGCAAGAAGGAACTAAGGGCCACAGCCCATAACCTATTTTGAATTTTTAGTAATTAAATAATACAAAAAAAAGGGAAAATACAAGGAAAATAGAGGAAAAACACTAAAAATAGGGGAAAATGCATTTCGGGTGCGGAAAATTAATGAAAAATAAGAACAATGTTTGTGAATGTTTGTGGGGATTGAAGCATGAGGGTTTGCCTCAGTTTAGTCCCACCTTCTTGTTCTAGTGTGTCTTTTTCCGTTTTTTACACATAAAATGATGGCAAAATGCCTTATAAATCTATACAACAATGCAGCATTTGATCGATGGGAGGGTAGAGTGGTTAAAATGTGTTTAAATGTGGAGTAAAATGATGAAAAGATTGCTGGTTTTTGTTTGCATGCCAAATAGGTCAGTGAATAGCCTAGTAGCACGAGGGTTTCCTCGGTGCTAGGTTCATGCAACGTCGCATAAGAACGGTAGTTGAAAACCATTAAAAGGATGTTTTCCACATGTGCACAATATTGATTTTATAATTATTTGAGCACTTAGCATCCACAATATGCATAAACCATGGAAATATTTAAAGGTATCAGAAATCCTGGATGCACAACAATTGCTTTCATTAGGACTTTGACCCACGTTGAGTGAGAGACAGGACACCCTAAGCCATAGGCTAGTCGTGGGGTCTAGGGGAAAGAAAAGTAAGGACAATGGTACAGGCCTATATACGATTAAATGATACCTTGAGTGGATTTTGTGCGAAATGTTTATATGTTGAGCGATGCACCGAGGGGCCAATCCCCAAGGTGTAGGAGAGTCGCAGAGGGGTGGCGGTTCTCAGCTGTTGGAGGACCCCCTATGTCTGTGCTTCGTGCCATTAGGCAATGTGTAAGGGACTCCCTCTGAGGAGTAGTGGGTGAGAGAAGAGCGGATTATAAACGACATAATACAAACACAAGATGTCTAGGAAGGCAATGTATGTGCCATCAACGCTCCTGGCCACGAGGCCGTGGGGTTGTTGAGCGCGTGAGATAGAGGTCCGGCTAGTGCATGAGCCAGTGCCAGCCCGTTCTAGGTTCCATCAGTGGTGCGTTTGCCGGGAGCCGCTTAAAAGTAGCGGTCCTCGAATCCTGGTTGTCTAGGGACCAACTAGCAGTTTATGCCAAAGGATACTGTGATTGATCCGTTATTTATCGATAAGCATCGTCTAGTAGAAATCCAAAAGCAAGAGAGAGACGAAAGAGCTAGGCGACGTGCTGAAATTTTTAGGAGATATTCCCCTAAGCGTAGCGGTGCTGAACCCTTACGAAGGAGTGGATCTAGTGGCCTTGGTGCCACAAGCAGTAAGTTAGGAGAAGGTGGAAGCTCTAGTGCTCCCCTTTCTTCCATAAGCCAGTCTACATCAAGTGCAGGAGGTGTAACCCCACCGTCCCCTATTCCTAGTGCAAATCCAATCCTCGTCATGGTGCAGCCTATTGCAATTCCTGCAGGAACGACGGATTTGCCGGCTCTAGGTTACCCGCTACCCATTTTTAATGGTTTAGTTGAGGAAGATGCAGAACTCCACATTAGGGAGTTTCAAAAGCTGATGTTTAACTGTCGCATCCAAGAAGAAGGACATTTAATGATGTTCTTCAACATGACTCTCAAAGGAAGAGCCGCTATATGGTATCATGGTTTAGAAGCCGGAACCATATTGAATATTGATTCATTTTATGGAGCTTTTCGAAGGGAGTTTGTCCCTGAAAGGGGTGGGCAATATTGGTTGCGTGTACTCAACGTGACCCGCCAAGAACCACACGAGGATATTCGTGCTTATGCGAAGAAAATAAAAGAGGTTTTCCATAAGTTGGACACCTCTATTCCTATCCCCGCAGTTGCCCAATTGCAATATTTCCTACATGGTTTGGACTTTAACATCCAATTGCAGTTGAGTAGTGTCCCCTTGGGGGATATAGATACTGCCATTACACGAGCACAAGAGGTGGAATCCTGACTACAAGCAGCCTATGCTTCTCGAGGCAATTCGAATATGGGTTTAGTATTGGGAAACAATATGGAGATGGCCAATGGCAGTAGTGGCCAAGGGATAGCGATGGCTAACCCTAATGGGAGAGGGAACATGATGCAGAATGTCCCTTTATTACTAGCTCCCCCTAGCATGTAGATGCCTATGGGCAGTCAAATGGCTCCAAATGGTGGAGGCCATGCAGGCAATTCTAATACCATGCCTGTGGCTCAAAACCAGTGCCTAATCGAATTGTTAGGCCGATGGAACGACATGGTAATGACCAAGGCTATGAGTCGAGCGCTTCCAATGTTCTTGGCGAGGTTAAGGACATGATGAAGCATTATACCGACATGATTATGGAGCAGTATCGGCAAATAGCCGTTCATGTCAACTTCTTTAAAAAACAACAAAATTTGATAGGAAGTAGATACCCAGATGAGGGTGCACCTTCGAGGTTTAGCTGCAAATGGTGTGGTGGGCAACACTATCCAAGAAATTGCCCAAATGTTAAGTGCGACATCTGTGGAAAATCCGGCCATTTAGCAACTACTTGCTGGAGTAAGATCAGTTCCCTCCAGCGAGGTAGTCGGTAACCAGGGCCTGTTAATCATCGTGTGCAAGGAAATGATTCCCAGCGAGAAGACGGGCCTAAACAAATACTTCAACGACCAAAGACTACAGTGGAGGAGCTACCCAGTGGTAGTGGGGTTAGTTTGATTGAGGCTGTACACGTTAATGATTCTGAAACCTCTAATCTATGAGCTGTTCTTACAAGAGGTCAAAAGGGTAGAGAGGCCGACAAGGATAAGCCTGTCGATGGAAACCCTAAACAAGGCGATAAAGGAACTCAAGTTTTGGATCCTGCCATGGAAGGGGGACCTTTGAAGCCTGTCGACGGAAACCCTAAACAAGGCGATAAAGGAACTCAAGTTTTGGATCCTGCCATGGAAGGGGGACCTTTGAAGCCGGTGGAAAGTAAAGCCGATAAGGAATCACCAAAGAAGAAGGTGAAAGTTAAAAAAGAGGCAATAAAGCCGGTTGAGCGACCTAAAGAGCGGATGGTTTGGCATGAAAAGCGAACTCTATCAAACTATCATGATTTTGATTTGGCGAGCTCTCTTTGCGAAGTCAAGCCATATGTGAATCTTTTACAGCTTATTAAGCTTTCCCCAGGAGTACGCAAGGAATTTAGAAAGATCCTACGTATCGGGTATATCGTAGAACCTTTGGGTATTGCGTGAGTTGGTGATGACTGGTTCGAGCATGCTGAGAAGCATTGCCCAAGGGTTGCAGCCTATGTCGATGGGATATTAGTAGATTATGCCATTGTCGACACGGCATCATCTGTTAACATTATGAGTTCTGAACTGATGGAAAGGTTGGGTCTTGCGATCCAAAAAGATACCTCCACAATTCTCAGAATGGCAGATGATAGTTTGAGGCAGCCGGAAGGCTGCATTACTAAGGTCCATGTCACTGTTGCAAATGTAGAATGCCTGTTGGACTTTAGGGTGATTCGTTTTGCAGGCCGTCCAAGTTACCAAGTATTACTCAGACGACCTTAGATCTTGCAAGCGGACTGCCAAGTAGATATACCCGTCGGTCGACTAACATTCGGCAGAGGTGCCCAGCATGTGGTGGTTGATGCTTATCCTGAGTCCCCGCAGAGTGAGAGAGCTCCTCTACCTTCTATAAAATTGGAGACATTAGAAGATTTATCGGCCAGTGAGACATCATCGAGTGATGAGTCCAAAGAGGGATCCACCACGGAAGACATCTATCAGATCACTTTGAACGAGCCGATAGAGGGCGAAGATCGTATAAGAGATGCAGATGTTATCGAGCTAGACCTTGGTACGCCTGATGATTCACGGCCAATCAAATTAGGTTCTATGCTCAGCACAGCAAAAAGGGAGGACTATGTGGCCTTGATTCAGCAATTCCGTGATATCTTTGCCTGGAGTTATGATGAGCTGAGAGGCATTCCTCCTAGTCTTGCTGTTCATACAATTCCGTTGAAAGAGGGCAGTCATCCTGTACGACAGAAAGTAAGGTGTATGCCTTTCGAACTAAGGGACGGGCTGTTTGAAGAGTTACAGAAGCTTTGGAAAGCAGGTTTGATTTTTCCTGTGCAACACACGGAATGGTGTTCACTAGTTGTGATTAGAAATAAGAAAAATAATCAAATTTGATTATGTGTAGACTTTAGGGAGCTGAATAAGCAGACAGTTAAGGACTACTACCCGTTGCCATTTATTGACCAGATTTTGGATCAATTAGCGGGTAGGGAGATATATTCGTTTATGGATTGCTTTGCAGGATATAACCAGATGGCAATTGCAGAAGAGGACAAGTTGAAAACAACTTTTATTACTGTATTTGGTACTTTTGCGTACCATGTGATGGCCTTTGGTTTATGCAATGCGCCTGGTTCGTGGTAACGAACAGCAGATAAGACATTCGGTGACATATCCCTTGAAGAGTTGAAGGTGTTTATTGATGACTTAGGGGCCGCTACCGTGAGAGGAAGGCAGTTGATCATTTTAAGAAAATGCTTTGAGCGCTGTAGACAATTTTGCATCGCCCTAAACCCACGGAAGTGTGTTTTTGGAGTACCTTATGGGCTATTGCTGGGTCATGTGGTCAGTTCGGTAGGAATTGCGACAGACCCCGAGAAGGTCAAAGTTATAGTTGCCATGGGTCCACCACGCACTCCGAAAAAAGTTCATAGCTTTCTGTCTTCGGTTGGTTATTACCGTAGATGCATAAGCGCCTTGGCAGAAAGAACGTTGCCGCTTACAAATTTATTGTCCTTTAGTTGTTTGTTTGTATGGGGTGACCCTTGTAAGGTAGCATTCGAGGATGTGAAACAGGAGCTAGCAAGAGCTCCCGTTTTAAAAGCACCTAAAAGAGGTGAGGTGTTCTATATATTCTCAGCACACCATGTATAGTATCAGCTGTTGTTTAGCCCAAATTTGGGAAGAGAAGTGGTATCATCCGATACCCTTTGCTAGTCAGAAATTGGGCATTTCAGACATCAATTATACCTACATGGAGAAGTTGTATCTACCGATGGTCTTTGGGACCAAGAAATTCAGGCATTATATTCTCTATGAGAAAGTCGTACTTTATACGAAGGCGGAGGGACTTCGATTATTGATGAATAAGCTACAGCCGCCTGATCGTCTAGCGAAGTGGTTAATCACTTTGTAGGAGTTTGATTATGAAATCCGTAGTAAGCCACCAAGGTTGCAAGGCATCGTGGAATGTCTTGTGGACTTTGGGGAGCCGAAAGAATCTGTGGCTGAAGGTAGTGACATGGAGGTGTTATTTAAAATAGATACGGCATCTATTCTCTCCTGGTATGCTGCAATAACGCATTATTTATTGACGGGAGAGGCAGGATCCGAATTATCTAAAGCTAAGAGAAGGAAAATTAGGTAGCAAGCGTTAAAGTTTGCCTTGATTGCAGGTACATTATATCGGCAAGGGGTTGATGACATCTATCGCCGATGTGTGATGCTTGATGAGGTGCCACTCATTTTGGAAGAGTGCCATGATTCTGCTTGCGGTGGCCATTTTGCTGGACGGCTTACAGCACAAAAGGCTTTAAGAGTAGGTTATTGGTGGCCTGTCATCTTCCACGATGCGTTTGCGTATGTTAAGAGATGCGATATTTGTCAACGACATGATAGTCGAGAGAATAGAAAATGACCACTCACCCCTATTATGGCGATACTTCCATTTGAGAAGTGGGGAATAGACTTTGTGGGTCCTATTACTCTGTTGTCGACCGCGCAAAAGAGGTATATCATTGTAGCAACTGACTACTTCACAAAGTGGTCAGAAGCACGTGCAACAAGGAAAGATGATGCTAAAGAAACTACTAGTTTCCTTTTAGAGTAGATAATATGCCGTTTTGGTCCGCCGAAAGAATTAGTGTCGGACCGCGGAACCCATTTCCTGAATAAGGTGATCAAAAGTTTGATAGAGACTTGGCAAATCAAGCATAACAAGACAACTCCATATAACCCGCAAGCCAATGGGCAAGTTGAAAGCACCAACAAGCAGCTTGTGGGCATTCTGTCCAAAATTGTGTCAGAAAAGAAACGGGATTGGGATAAAAAGTTATACGTGGCAGTGTGGGCCTATAATACGACCTTCAAACGAGCCACTGGCAATACCCCGTTCAAGTTAGTATATGGGGAGGAGTGTGTCTTGCATTTAGAGATTGAGCTACCGACTATTCGGTTTGCCATCAATCATTCTTTGAGTGATGAAGACACACTTTTTGAGCGCTTGACGACACTGGCACATTTAGATGAGCTTAAGCTGCAGAGCTTATTGCACTAAGAAGTGGCAAAGCACCGAATGAAGCAGTTACACGACCTCAAAGCCAAGAAATACACCTTCAAGAAAGGACAACTTATTTTGTATTATGACGCACGATGTGAATTATTTCCAGGCAAGCTAGAGCCCAAATGGGACGGGCCCTATAGGATCGTTAGAATAGGAAAGAATAAATCCACAGTCTTGTTAGCTAACCTTGAGGGGATAGAATTTAAAAATAAGGTTAATCTTAATAAGATTAAACCTTATTATTTCTGATTGCACTAATATTATGACTGTCTTGCAGGTCTAGGCGAGATCGATCAAATATCTGCAAGGAAATCGTGATAGAGGTCGATGGGTCATTTGATCCCTTATTTAGAACACCCATATTTAGAACAGAGGTATCATCAGGGAAAGCTTATTTGGTGGAGCAAAGGATACAAGGTGATTGAGCAAGAAGGCGGGACATTTATTTGGGAGATCAAGGTCTTCTGCCATCACTGCCTACAAATTTTGACGAGCATCCCTGTTGAATTCAATGATGATGGAGGGATAGAGCCTACAGTCCACCCGTTGAATATGCTGAATTTCGATTACCATAATTACGAGTAGAGTTCAGGATGGCAGGATATGTAAACCCTTTATGGACGTACACCTTGTACTTTGATGGGGCGTCCAGGGGTGCATGCAAAAAAGGAAGTGTAGGAGTTGTCATCCGAGACCCCCGACGATGCATTGTCATGAAGTTAGCTGCTTATCTCGAGGTGAATTTTACCAATAATATGGTAGAATACAAAGCCCTGATTATGGGTTTGAATATTGCAAAGAAGAGTGGTATCCGCCAGTTATTGGTGAAAGGGGACTCTTAGTTGGTTTTAAATCAACTCAATGGGACATACATGGTGCGAAACCCCATCCTTTGCGTGTACCATCATACTGCCATAGCCCTGCTAGACGAATTTGATAGTGTCTTTTCAGCTGATTCCACGAAATTGGAATCAGTTTGCCGATTCATTGGCTAATTTTGCGTATGAAGAAGACCTCTTCTTTAATTGTGGCCCTTGTCCCGATATATCTATTGACAATGAGACAGGACCTGGTCGTTTGTGGGGTATGCTTTCTAAACATGCCCTCTTTGGCAGACGATGGTTGATCTGGGTGATGCAGAGGGTAGGCGAGACTCATCTGCCTTTATTATCTTGGACCCACAGACTGATTAGATGACATGTGATGCGAATGCCTCTTGCGATATACGCAGGAGGGATGGGTCATAATTTAATGCACCTAGTTTAGGGCTTCGAGCCTCTGTTCCCCTGGGAATGGTATGCTTTGATGTCTATCATGGTTGTTTCCAGGAGGATGTTATGCGAAGTCATGTTTGATTTCATTAGGCCAAGAGGGCCATTTCCCTGTCTAGTGCGGGTGCGTTTAATCGGGTTTTTGTTTTAAGTGTTGTGCTGGACAGGTTTTGTGATCTGTGGAATTTGGTGGAGCCTGGAGGAGCCTTTGTTGCGATGGAAGCTTCTTGTGGCCAATCCAGGTGATATCTCTCCTTTATGAGTACCTTTCTTTCCAGTTATATGTGTATTTGTACTTGTCGAGGGGATATATTTTTGTTGGGGACCGGCAACCAAGGCATGAAGTCCCAGGTTTAGGCTAAGTATGTTTGAGGGAGGTCGAAGTAGTCATTGCCTCCTGTAACGACATTGTCAGGCATGGAAATACCTATTTTAGAAGGAAGTCCTAGTGGCCCTGTTCTGCTAGCCTGCTAGGCAGCCGTTCTAGGAGTTCTTGTTAGTAGTGAGACAGTTAGAGAAGCCTGCCAAAAGATAATAATGATGATGCCAAGAAACCCTGAACATCCCAAAAGATGAATATAAATAGTGTGTAAAAAGGGGTTCTAACCCCTATCAAAGAAAAGAAAAGGAATGAAAATGTATAAGCACTTGATCATCGCCTTGCGAAGGCCTGGTAGGTTCCTGGGGACGAGTCAGACCCGGGGCCGATACCTTGTCTTCCTAGGGGTGGCTTCTTGCTAGGGAAAAAAATAACAAAACAAGGAAGGTTGGAGCGAAAATAAAAGTGAGCCTTAGAAAAGGATTAAGTGTTCGCCTTGCGAGGGCTTGGTAGGTTCTTGGGTGCCGAGACAGGTCCTGAGGCCGATGCCCTGTTCTCCTTGGGTCACTACGCTCAGCTCCCTCCTTTTTACATACCCAAGTATGTTAATAAAATAAAAACCCTAAAAGAAGAAATGTACTGAAAGAAAATACTCCTTGATCAGGCTATAGGAGTCCTCGCCTTGTAGGAGCTCCTAGTAGTGTTGTCTTTCGTTGGTGGGTAGTTCAGACCACCACTTAGGGCAACCTCTTTGATAGGGTTTTTTAGTTTGGCTGTGTTGGAGCAGGTGGTGAGTCACTCGCTTCGGATCTTCTATTAGATGATGCTAGGCCTACTCCTTGTGGATGTCATGCCTTGGTTCTGTCATGGGGTAGGGTGAGCGTTGTGTTGAGTTTTATTGCATATTTGTTTTGTATCAGCTTGATGCTTCTCTGGTTGTTTTGTGTAGATCTATTGTGGGATTCGACGGGCTGAGTCGCCCTATCCCGTGGTCGCCAATGAGAGCGGAATTTTGGTGCCGAAAATTTCTTAAAAATAGCTAAAAATTATGAATATCAAGGGAAAAATATCCAATGTCAAAGGCGGTGGCTCGACCTAGGATGATTTTAAGCATCAAAGTGCTCTAAAGACGCCCGAGCAACACTTGTGGATTTTTAGTAATTTTTCCATGCGCCTGTGCCAGTCAGTGGAGCTCTCAGTCAGTGCAGGATGCCGAGACGAGCTCACAGAAATTTTCAGAACTGGATTCGGACACCGTATGCGAGAGAGGCCGAGAAAAGGGCCAAAAGGCCGGTCAAAATTGGGGAGGTGCCCAAAAAGAGAAGTGAAGGGGTGCCTTTGGGAAGGGGCACCCCCCCTCCCTAAAAAAAACGAAATAGGAGGGGGGCGGCGGCTGCAGAGAGCCGTCGCGAAAAAAACGCCCCCCCCCCCCCCCCACAAATCGACATGATGGCTGAAGAGCAAGCCATGGAAGCAATTGCAGCAGGCCACTACATTGTTCTCACGCTCCACATCGCTCCGTTCCATGCGAGAAATGGCAGCCTATAGAGAGAGAGAGAAAATCAGTCTTTCTCTCTCCTCCCTCTCTCTCTTCTAGAAAGGAAAAAGAAAGAATGGTGGAGGCTTGTCCGGCATCGATCGGATTGCTCCATAGGCTGGAAATGGTGACGTGTGATCGTCATGAGCATGAAGTGCTGCTGATTTCCAGATTTGCAGCCATGGACATGAAACCCGAAACACGCAAATAAGCGGTAATTTAATTTTTTTCAAAGGAAATTTGAGATTTCATGGCTTTTGATTGATAAAATGTTGTTCATGTGGGCTAAAAATTGTTTATGTTGTTGTTTTCCATGAGTATTTGTTGATCATAATCAGAAAATCAGAAAAACATGCATCTTGTGGCCCAAAATAATACACTAAAATACGTAAAATATGGAAAATCAAGGAAAAATGATGGGTTTGAGCATAAAAATGGAAGAATAAATAGGAACACCAACTAAATTGTCATGTTTGTTGCAAGAAGGAACTAAGGGCCACAGCCCATAACCTATTTTGAATTTTTAGTAATTAAATAATGCAAAAAATAAGGGAAAATAGATGAAAAACACTAAAAATAGGGGAAAAATGCATTTCGGGTGCAGAAAATTAATGAAAAATAAGAACAATGTTCGTGAATGTTTGTGGGGACTGAAGCATGAGGGTTTGCCTCAGTTCAGCCCCACCTTCTTGTTCTAGTGTGTCTTTTTCCATTTTTTACACATAAAATGATGGCAAAATGCCTTATAAATCTATACAACAATGCAGCATTTGATCGATGGGAGGGTAGAGTGGTTAAAATGTGTTTAAATACGGAGTAAAATGATGAAAAGATTGCTAGTTTTTGTTTGCATGCCATATAGGTCGGTGAATAATTATAGAATGAGAGCCTAGTAGCACGAGGGTTTCCTCGGTGCTAGGTTCCTGCAACGCCGCATAAGAACGGTAGTTGAAAACCATTAAAAGGATGTTTTCCACATGTGCACAATATTGATTTTATAATTGTTTGAGCACTTAGCATCCACAATATGCATAAACCATGGAAATATTTAAAGATATCAGAAATCCTGGATGCACAGCAATTGATTAGGACTTTGACCCACGTTGAGTATGAGACAGGACACCCTAAGCCATAGGCTAGTCATGGGGTCTAGGGGAAAGAAAAGTAAGGACAATGGTACAGGCTTGTATACGATTAAATGGTACCTTGAGTGGATTTTGTGCGAAATGTTTATATGTTGAGCGACGCACCGAGGGGCCAATCCCCAAGGTGTAGGAGAGTCGTAGAGGGGTGGCGGCACTCAGCCGTTGGAGGACCCCCTATGTCTGTGCTTCATGCCATTAGGCAATGTGTAAGGGACTCCCTCTAAGGAGTAGTGGGTGAGAGAAGAGTGGATTACAAATGACGTAATACAAACGCAAGATGTCTAGGAAGGCAATGTATGTGTCATCAACGCTCCTAGCCGCGAGGCCATGGGGTTGTTGAGCACGTGAGATAGAGGTCCGGCTAGTGCACGAGCCAGTGCCGGCCCATTCTAGGTTCCATCATTGTTCATGCTGCCCTCTTGTCTCTCACTTGACTAGATCATAGGTGTATCATAAGTCACACAAGCGATAATGCAAGACATATACAATGTCCTATGCTCAAAGATATAGTCAAATTTATGAACTTTAGTAGTTATTCTCTATAATAAACTTGTGAGTCATGTTTTTGAAGTAACTACATCACTAACACATGTAGTCAGGCTCACAACCAAGCCATATAATTGTCCAAAATCACTTATGTCATGATATATGTAGCATGACTTTCAGAACTTTATTTTTCTCAAATAGTGAATGTACTCTTAGAGAGGAAAGGTTTCAAATTAGAAGTCATCACATATTGCCAATTAACCAAGTCGAATGTTTCTTCTAAAACAATGAATGATTTATAGAGCATACTTCATGACCTATGGAGTAGACTTAGGTGACTTAGTCTTTTTGAAGCATGAAAAACACCTTTCAACATCTCCTTACCAAGAGCTAGTAGGATCATCATGTAGAAAATCAAACTGTAATTTTCACATCATGAGCCTAGAATCCCATGACAACGTGTCGTGCAAATCCATCCATCTTTTTTCACAATCTATTTCGAGAAATCCACATGGATCTCATCAAACAGTTGCCCCGGCTCCTTCCAGTACCACTTTGAACCACTGCACATCGAATAGGATCATAGAGAAGCTATGGTAATCCACCGTGATAATACTTTGAAAGTTTCCAAAATACTCCATTTCTTCTATAACAGTATTTGGATTCGTGGCTCTTGTCGTTGGATATCTTGCTCCAACTTTGCCATGACACCACAATCTGTTGTGGAGCGCATTTTGTCAATATACTCCACGCGGAAGTGTCTTCCACGCAACGACAGTGCACTGTATATTTTGTACTGTACATTGAAATGGTTAATTAGCTATCACATATAAAATCTAGATACGACAATCTATAAAACATGTGGTAACCTTTGGACTACATCCCCTCAAGAATTTTCACTCCTCTTGTAACGTGTCCACTTGTATCTTCAGGACACGTCTTAGCAGTCCATTGGAAAGGATGTCTAGAAAGCTTCGCCCAGCACTCCCATGGAATGTTACAGGGTTTGCGATCTAGGGCTTTCGACGTCTGCCACGTTGCGAAATTATTCCGGCCGTTCCCACTTAGGATCGACCTGAATTAAGGTTTTCCTTATTGGTCATTTCCTAACGGTAACTAGCGTCGGACCCAAGCGAACTACTTTACGCAGAAATGCCAGGTCCGAAGCGGATTCATGTTGCACTTGGTTCAAGGAGAATGAGAAACGAGGGGGATGCAAAGCTCAACCACTCTGCCATAAGGTGTAGTCCCATTTCATTCCCCTAAAACAACGTAAATCAGGATCAATCATGACTCTAGATCAACGCTTTTGTTATTCGTGTTCTTTGACGATCTTCAGGCTGCCCATCATGATTTGAGAAAAGTTCCTGGCCAACCGAGACCACCCATCCGTAGGATGGACCTATGGCCCATCCTCCGCACTTTCCTCGGGTTGTTTTAGTTATTTAATTACCTAACACATTAGTTGGACATGTATCAATCATCTTCTTTAATTAGCCCGTTAGGCACTGATTCTTTCACGTAATCATATCACTTGACATAGGAAAACAATGTCAAACAAGTTCCTTATTAATAGGTTATCATATTTATCTTTGAAATACAAAAAGTCCAGCCCGTAGGCTTATCCACAATCCGCCCAAAGGCTATCCAGCAATCCACATGGATTACCAATCCAAGTTTCCGCCCGTAGACTAGTATGCGGGCCTCGAGATCCAATCCTGAGTCATGTTAGCCTCTTGTGCAGGGCTAGGAAGACGAGAGATTTATGGCCAGAGCCCCCTCTCGCACCCAAGTGTCCTCCTGCTCCAAGTAGCACTCACTGGAGAGACCTCCCGCGACGGGTTCGGTCCACTTTTCCAGTACGATTAACAACCCCCTTGGTTAGGGTCAGGCAGGTAGTCGCGCGCAATTGAAGCTGCCTCTCCCTTCAAGCCTTCAACCTGAAGTATTAGATATCCATTTATCTTTTAATTCATTGATCAAACAAAGCCAAACAATGCTCTTAAATCTGTAACAAGAACAAACATTTCCATTGGTAATTTTTGTTGGCAAACTGCAAAGGACTGAATCCTTCCTTTTGAATGCATTCAGCACTCTTTTAGGTGTTTAGGTTTATGCCAATTTGTTTAACTCTTGAAGATAGTTACATTATCATTTCATAAACACATGACTCATTGTCTATGCGTAAATTGATTTTTTCAACCCTAACTTATCGATTTAAGGTCAAGCATAGGTTAGGTTAATTCCAACTAATCTTCCTATAACTTTGCGAACAAAATTCATGCTAAACAAGCAACAACCTTTTACTTGATAATTTATGCAGTTGACAAATGATCATTGCCTAGAGTTATGCATCGTAAGAATCAATTCATGCCTTGCACTTTCCTAAGGATTCCTAGCACTTTCCATGATGATTCATTGCAAAGAGGATACGGGGTAATGATGCGATATGCAGTTTATACTTCCATGCTTAAACAAAGTATACTATTTTAATGGACATTAATCTAATTTTAATTCATTGCAATGCATAAAGCTATTAGCTAGAAATGCATTTATGCTTTTTTATTTTGCTTGTTTTATTGAAAATATTAATGACTAAATTCCTCCGTCGTGAACATTTAGGACAAAAATGTATCCTATTTCCAACAATTATCCTTGCATGATTGAATTACAACAATACCAAATAAAAATTAGGAAGGAAAACCTGGGCTTGGGGTGAGATGTCCATGTGGATGCCAGGAGAAGATCCTCCTGCGGTTGCGCCTTGGGTTTTCTTAGGAGGCATCGCGAATGCGGCCTATCTGACTTGGATGCAGATTGATGACTTGGCCGTCTCCTTTCCACGCGTAGCTCCCCTTTGTGACAGCTTGCACCGTCTTTCGAAAATGGTTTCTAGAAGCTTTCCTCCTACGAACTTGAGTGGGGATTTCCTACAGGAAGGGTCTTTAAAACCCCGGCTGAAAAGTGGAAAAAATGGCTTGATCTCAATGGGGTAGTGGGCTTTTGAACCCCACTTGAGAGGGCAATATGAGGGCTCACGGAAAAGGGCTTTGGATCCTAGGACTGGGTGGAAAAGAAAGGGGGAAAAAGGGTGTGTAAGACCTTCAAGAAGTTATTTTGTGTGAGAAGGGGAAAGGCCTTAAGGAGGCACATGAGGGAATTTTATATGGGGGGAAATAAGGGTTAAATATACCATATGAAGACCCTTTTAGGAAATTTGGGGGGAAAGGGGCCTTTAGAGCCTTAGGAGGAAATTCGGGGGGGGGGGGTAGTCCTAATTAATTTTGTCTTTTTCAGCGTATGTCTCTTCATGAAAGTAATCATCAAACTGATTGATGAATGCAAGAACAGTCTTTCCATCTTGAGTTCCATTGAAAGTACGGAATTTGAAATTTCTTTTATTTATCTTTGTTTCTTTGCAAATGGATTGAGCTTCGAGAGTCGCATCGATAGTTTTTCGGATAAGATCTTCGGGTTGTGGTACATCTTTGTCG
The DNA here is from genome assembly GCF_053477565.2 of Lygodium microphyllum. NCBI lineage: Eukaryota > Viridiplantae > Streptophyta > Polypodiopsida > Schizaeales > Lygodiaceae > Lygodium > Lygodium microphyllum. The sequence continues at coordinate 66,973,270 of NC_141139.1, forward strand.
GTAGCCAATCGTTGCAAATTGACCAATTGAACTTGCAAAGCTTGTCGGGCTCTTCGTTCCTCATCCAGCTGCATCATAATTAAATCCAATTTTTGTTCCATTGTAGGTTCAAGAAGATCGCCCTCAGCCATTAAATCATCCATATTTTGTTCCATCATCCTGTAAAAATTCAAAAGACCTCACACTCTCAAAATCCAATTAGCGGGATGAGCGTAGCTCAAAGTCGGGTATACAACGCTTATAGATTTTTGTTTGTCTTTCATGGTCTTCGACTTTTGCGATTGCAGGATTTGAAGTCTTCGAAAAATTTGCATATGACCTTTTGCATGTGCTGAAACTGGTTCAGCAAGTCTGCGTATGCGAACAGAGTCTTCCAGGGAACAACTTTGCAGTTCTGTGCTTCTGCGCAGGAACAGTCCTTTTGGGAGTTTTTAGAATAAGTTAGTTTTGATCTCTGCTGACTTGCAGAACTTGCAGAGTAATGAAACTTGCAAGACTTGATAAACTTTGAAGATTTTTGACTTGTGGCTTATGTAACTAAGCTCTAATTGAGCTTATTGACAGTCGACGAATTTTAGGGGGAGAGTGGGGGCCGGTTTTCAGCGTCGAGAATCACGTTGACATGCCGCGGCCACAGTTCATCCAATTTTCATTGATGTAAGCTTTATAAATCTTACTAATAAAGCTTGCTAAGCTTTAACTTAAGATTTTAAACTTGTTGAAGATATGAAGCTTACTGTAACTGTGGAAAAAAAAAACGACTTGATAGAAGAGATATAGGAGTGGTCCTCTGCTTCCTCAGGCCGGTCCTTCGCAATCAGAGGCTGTAGACAGAGATTCTTGACCGCTAGAAATCCACCTGTATTGATCGTTCGCAATGAAACTGACTGCAGAGCTCGATCGTTCCAGGAGCTCTGCCTTCACGCAAGATGGGTAGTGATTGGAAGCTCTCGATCTCAGCTTCGCTCTGATATCACTAGTGCATAGATCGGATGCTGTATGCTCACATAGTGAGCGTCGGAAGGTCCCCAAGAACAAAAGAACTCTACTTTTTGCACAAAACTCAAGGTAGAAAGTATGCACGACATGAACAAGAGACTAATTGGGTGCAATCTCCCCCCATGCCTTGTGTGAGCGCTCCACAAAGCATGTATTTTTATGTATTAATCATCTTCAAGCTCAAATAATAGCCCAAATTACAAAATAGCACACTTTTGGCTTTTGAGTTTGCTTTAATGCTAAATAGAAATAAAGCTAATGGGCGGGCGTCCAAGAAGTCAAGCATACCCAATACAATGTCCAAATACAAATATCATAATCGTGTGCCCATGTGCAAAAATAATAATAAATAAATATCCAACGCCTTAATAAATAGGCGCGGTAAAATATAGGCGCCATGCCTAAGGTATGCGCCCATCAAAAGATAAGTGATAAATCGAATATACATTATCCTCCAATGCTTTCCTCCGCCATTGCTGCTATATCTACACATCAACTGAAGCATTCACAATCGTTAGCAAAATAATACAATTAAACCGACAAAAGTGAATACCTAGTAGTCTTCAGCTACATAAATAAATCAATTGGTTAGAAATCAATCCTAACCTTAATTTATCACGAGTGCGCACTCTAAACTCATAAATGTTTATTAATTTAATATGTATTTTGCAGAATCACCCGCTATGGAATCACCCATGTACACACTAAATTAACGAAACGCCCAAAAAGGATAGGCGTCCCCATCGACTTCTTGCACAAAGAATCCACTTTGTGTATGAGCCCCGGTAAACAAAGTTTACGGAATCCAACGTAAAACCTCACGAAATCCACCATGGCACGGAATTCACCATGAAATATGTCTCCTAGCATCACTTTTAGATTCAAATAATTGGTTTGTTGCTTATCCATACAATTGGAGTGGCAAGGGCCAAGTATGACTGTTTTTGGGTGGTGCTTGTGTCTTGTTTTTGCAAAAAATAACTCATTTATTTGTTTTTTGGTGCATGCTTTACTTTAGTGACTTAACCTATGATTGTTTTTATAGATTGGGTGACTCTCATGTAGTTATGGTGGTTATAGTAACTAAGTTAGGACTCATAAGTGGTTGTGGTGCTAGGAAACTAGTTTCTGAGGCCTTGGTAACCATACCAATTTATTTTCTACATACTAGTTTTAAGCATGCAAGAGGGATTTTACAAAAACACCATGGCTTCATATTGACCTCCCTCTGATACTATCAACGAAACATCAAGGACAAAATTCAATAAAAGGGAGTGTTTTAAGAAAATTAATAAGTTGCTAATTAACTAAGGTTTAAGAAGAGTCGAACATCCAAAGCTACCCATTCTTGTATGAGACATGGTAATATGTGGTGCAACTCAGAGGATGACAAATACATACCACTTATGTAGAGTGTCACTTTTCTCGGATTTTGAACCTTTCTCTTTTTTTCTTTTTTGTATTTTGGTACCAAATAGTCACTATGACAATTTTCCTCTATATCAATCTAACAATCTATTCTTCTCTTCCTTCTCTCTATGTTGGACATTGTTTAAAAGGTTTACCTCCTACATAGTTTGTCCTCCTTGCCCTACATTTGCATATTCTCTTCTTTCATAAAACTTTCCCTATCAACCTTATTATAGCTCGTGTTTCTCCTCTTTAATGTAAAATTAAAGCTTCAATATGGATTTTAAGAATTGAAGTAAAAGATGGTCAACATCCATAGGAACATAAAACAAGATTGATAAGAAAATAGATAAAAGTACCGATAATATTGTGTCTCATGTCCACTTTGCGATGATTCAAAATATCTCATGTCGAAAGTTTGAATAGGATGCTTCAAAGGTTATTTAAGATGCAACTCCTTACATAGATAGTGGCTCTTTGGAGTTCCTTTCTCATCATATCCTTACTTGGACAATGGCCTAATCTTGTGGGAAGGTCCTCTCTTTGTTCTCCTTGCCTTTCTAGTAGTCTCTTAGGATCTAATCTCCCATTCCTTAGAACTTCAAGGATCTATTTCTTCCTATAAAAACTCAAATCATAGTGTAGAATGAGATTCTATAGTTTTGGGGAATTTGGACATCATTTTGGTTGTATGGGTTACTCACTATACTTATTTGGTTTTGACACTCTATAATTCAATAAATATGATCTATGCTTCAATAATGACAGCATGTATCTAAATAGTGTTTAGAATTAGTTCTTAAGTTACTTTGGATGTGTGGAAAAATGTTGGCGATGACTTAATTTTGATTTTAAAAAATTCTAACACAAGAATGTTTCTCATATTTGAGCCTCAACTTTAGCTAAACATGCCAAATTTTGACTGAAGGTCATTGATGGGCTCTTTTTGCTTGCTATACAAGTGTTAGAAAGCACAAAGATAAGCATTGCTAGGGTCATTCAAGCAACTTTGCACATTTGATATTGATCTTCGAATTGCACTCGTCTTGGCATTAATTTCAATGTGACATGAACTTTAGGAAAGGTTTATGTTGGGCATCCAACCCCTTCTAATAAAGTTTGATATAACCAAGATTCCAAAATACTCAAAGGAATGATATTATAGTAGGTAATGGTTGGTGATTTTAGGAAACAAGACATCAAGGGGGTTTTTTGACATGAGAACTCTTCAAGCACTTGTAAGGTATCAATAGATTGTAAGTCTATCAACATATCAAGAAGTAGTACTAACATTAAAACCTATGTTTATAAGCTTAAATAAGGATAGCCCTTCTGGGCATATAAGTGAGTTTTGTAGAACACCTAGCAATGAAAATTTTAAAAGCCTTATAAGCCTAATTAATCATAAAGGCGATTGACTATTTCCAGTTTTGAATGTGCCTATTTTTTAGCATTCCCGCTACCTCAAATTAGCATATTTCACAAGGGATGAATGATATACTGATGAAAAACTCCAACATTTTGACGAAGAAAGTTTAGTTGATATGCATTGCTAATTCTTGATAAAATTTTTGGTGCATATTCACTTGCAATTTGAAAAATATTTTGGGTGCATATAGCAAAACATATTTTGACATCATTTTAAAAATATTTATCATGCCCATTTCAACATGTTTTTTAAAAACATTTATGTCGCACATACTAATACTAGTAAAATTTTGAAAAAAACCCAAAAAACACATACTTGTGTCATCATTTCTCCATGCCATTTGAAGAAGGTAAGTGCATTAGCTTCTCTCCCTCTTTCTTTCCGTCAACTTTTTCTTAGTTCAGAATAATGTTGTTCAATTTTTTTCGTAAACATGATAAAAGGAAAAAGAGCAAATAGGAGAGAGAGCGAGATATATATATATATATATATATATATATATATATATAGAGAGAGAGAGAGAGAGAGAGAGAGAATAGAAGGTTGGTTGGTTTAAAAAAATTATTTATCATTTGTTTCGTTAATTTCTTTACAAATTTGGGTAGAAAATTGTGGTAGAAAGGAAGGTAGACAGAGAGAGGAGAGACAAAAGAGAAAGAAAGAATATGCAGAGAAGAGAGGAAGAGGGTGTGGGGTGTGTGTGTGTGTGTGAGAGAGAGAGAGAGAGAGAGAGAGAGAGAGAGAGAGAGAGAGAGAGAGAGAGAGAGAGAGAGAGAGAGAGAGAGAGAGAGAGAGAGAACTGACAGAGAGGGTGTAGAGAGAGAAGGGAGAGGAAGGATAGATCAGAAAGGAAGATGGAAGAGAGAGGAAGGAAGGAAAGAGAGAGGAGAGGGTGGTAGGTGTAGAGAGAGAGAGAGAGAGAAAGAGAGAGAGAAAGAGAGAGAGAGAGAGAGAGAGAGAGAGAGAGAGAGAGAGAGAGAGAGAGAGAGTGTGTGTGTGTGTGTGTGTGTGTGTGTGCGTGTGAGTGTGTGTGAGGAGAAATGGAAGATTTTTAAGGAAAAGAGAAAGAGAGGAGAGATGGAAGAGATAGAAGGGTGAAAGAAAGAAGATGGAAGAGAGAAAAAGAGTAGAGAGGAAGGGTACAAAGAGAAGAGAGGGTAGTGGGCGTAGAGAGAGAGAGAGATAGCAAAAGAAAGAGGAAGAAAGAGAGAGGAGAGATGAAAGAAATCAAAGAAGGGTAGAGAGAAGATAGAATTCCCTAGTGGACTAGGAAAGGTTCATAAAATGGTCGGATAAGCAAATGAGACTATGTTCTCCAACTATAAAAGGAAGACCCCTCCAAAGCCATGGTTAATGTATCTTTCACCCAATAAGAGTTGTTCTGACTAGCCTTAATCTCTTTGTCTATCATCTCTCTAGATTGCAATCTAAGCGTCAGAATAAAAGTACAAGGGTGGACTAAGCCATTTTTATATTATTTTGTTTGAATATAAAATAGTTTTTTTCTCATATTTATTGTGTATTCTCTACTCGCTTAGATTCTATATGCTACACCCATGTAATTTCTACATAGTATTAGAGCCTAGGGCACTCTAAGAAGTAAAAAGGACATGAGAGAACAGGTCTTCAATAGTTAAGAGACGCATGTTCTAAATCACATAACGATGCTAGTTGTCGGGACCTAAAACGGGCTTGACATTTGCTCTAAGGCACTAGCTCGACCTCATTACCAATCATATAAAACCACCCCACACAGTCTCGCAGCTAGGAGAGTCGTTTAAGACTTTGCATTTGTACATTTTCCATAGTCCAATGACTAATTCTTTCCCCCACTCCTCAAAAGGAGTCCCTAAACATGCTAGTGTTATAGACCACACAACAAACACACAGAGGGAGCACCCCTCAATTGATCAATGCGCCTCCACTCCGGCTCTCCTACACCTTGGGGATTGGCCCTAAGATGCACCATGAACATCAAACACATTCCAAACAAAGTCCACTCTTTTGATAAAATGATCTAAGAGATAATAAATAAACCCCAAGGAACTGAATATCGAGCCCTACGGGTTGGGATACTTAGCACTCTTAGTACTCTCAGTGTTAAGTCTTCATTCATACAAGCAACTGCTATACATCGATGATACAATACCATAAGGTGCATCAATGCAAATGTGAATATGACCATCATGCTCAAACAAATATTCATTGAAAATCAGCAATGTGAAAGTATAAAGACAATTCTTTTCATGATTTGTCTTTTCTGCACGATAGTGCTTCATTGCTTAGAGCTAGCATAATCGAGCTTCCTCGTGCTATACAGATGAAAAACTCCAACATTTTAAGGGAGAAATTTTAGTTGATATGTGTTGGTAATTCTTGATAAAATTTTTGGTGCATATTCACTTGCTATTTGAAAACTATTTTGGGTGCATATACGAACACATATTTTGACATAATTTAAAAATATTTCTCACTCCCATTTTGACACACATTTTTGAAAAACTTTGATGCACATACCAATGCTAGTAAAATTTGGAAAAAAACTTGAAAGTATAGTGCTCTGTCATCATTTCTTTATGCCATTTCAAGAAGGTGAGTGCATTACCTTCTCTCTCTCTCTCTCTCTCTCTCTCTCTCTCTCTCTCTCTCTCTCTCTCTCTCTCTCTCTCTCTCTCTCTCTCTCTCTCTTTATTTCTTTCTTAATTTTATAAAATGGAAATATATGCTTTCTTCTTTGCTTTGTTTCTTTCTTAGTTCAAAATAATTTTGTTTAAAATTTGTAGAACACAAGATAAAAGGAAAAAAAAACAAAGGAAGGAGAGACACAAAGACAGAGAATAGAAGGTTGCTTTGTTTTTAGTTTGTTTTAAATTTTATTTCTCATTTGCTTGAGATTGAATATGATCTATCCTTATGTGGTTTCGACCCTATATCATTCAATAAATATGATGTATGCTTCAATAATGACAACATGTATCAAAATTGTGTTTAAAATAGTTCTTAAGCTATTTTGGATGTCTTGAAAAATCTTAGTGATGACTTAATTTGGGCTTAAAAAATTTCTAACGTGAGAATGTTTCTCATCTTTGAGTTTGAATTTTGTCTAAATAGGCCAAAACTTGATCGAAGGCCATTGATAGGATCTTTTTGCTAGCTAGACAACTATTATAAAGCACAAAGATAAGCACTACTAGGGTCATTCAAGAAACATTACAGCATTTGTTGTTGATCTTAAGGTTGTATTGGTCTTGACATTAATTTAGATAAGGCATGAGTTTTAGGAAAGGATTATGTTGGGCATTTAACCCCTTCTAGGAAAGTTTTGTATAACCAAGATTCCAAAATACTCAAAGGAATGATATTATAGTAGATAATGGTTGTTGATTTTAAGAAACACAAGACATAAAGGGGGTTTTTTGACATGATAACTCTCGAGACAGTTGTAAGGTATAAAATCAGCATATTTCACAAGGGATGAATGATATACCGATGAAAAACTCCAATATTTCAAGGGAAAAGGTTTTGTTGATATGCATTGTGATAAATATTTTGGTGCATATTTAATCATAATTTAAAAAATATTTCAATTGCACACACTAGCACATATTTTCGCATCATTTTAAAAATATATATCATGCCCATTTCAACACAATTTCAAAAAAAATTGTGATGCACATACCAGTACTAGTAAAATTTGGAAAAAAACCCAAAAAATACATTGTTGTCTCATCATTTCTCCATGCCATTTGAAGAAGGTGAGTGCATTACCTTCTCTCTCTCTCTTTATTTCCATAAAATTCTTCTTTGCTTTGGTAAAATGGAAATATCTTCTTTCTTCTTTGCTTTTGCTTAGTCCAGAATAATGTTATTCCAAGTTTGTTGTAAACATGATGAAAGGAAAGAGGGCAGATAGGAGAGAGAGAGAGAGAGAGAGAGAGAGAGACATAGAGAGGGAGAGAGAATAGAAGGTTGGTTGGTTTAAATTTTTTATTTATTATTTGTTTTGTTAATTTCTACCACAAATTTCGAGAGAGAATAGAGAGAGAGGGAGAGAGAGACATAGAGAGAGAGAGAGAGAGACATAGAGAGGGAGAGAGAACATAAATTTGTGGTAGAAATTTGTGGTAGAAAGAAAGGATATGGAGAGAAGAGAGGAAGAGAGAGAGTGTGTGTGTCTGTGTATGTAGAGAGAGAGAGAGAGAGAGAGAGAGAGATGGAAGAGAGAATGGTAGAGAGAGAAGAGAGGAAGAGGGTGTAGAGAGAGAAGGGAGAGGAAGGATAGAGAAAGGAAGATGGGAGAGAGAGGAAGGAAGACAAGAGAGAGGAGAGGGTAGTAGGTGTAGAGAGAGAGAGAGAGAGAGAGAGAGAGAGAGAGAGAAATGGAAGCTTTTTAAGGAAAAGAGAGAGAGAGGAGAGATGGGAGAGATAAAAGGGTAAAAGAAGGAAGATGGAAGAGAGAGAAAGAGTACAGAAAGAAGAGAGGGTAGTGGGTGGAGAGAGAGAGTTAACAAAAGAAAGAGGATGAAAGAGAGAGAGGAGAGATAAAAGAGAGAGAGGAGAGATGAAAGAAATCAAAGAAGGGTGAGAGAAGATAGAACTCCCTAGTGGACTAGGAAAGGTTCATAAAAAGGTTGGATAGGCAGATCAGACTACGTTCTCCAGCTATAAAAGGAAGACCCCTCCAAAGCCATGGTTAATCTATCTTTCACCCAATAAGAGTTGTTCTAGCTAGCCTTAATCTATTTGCATATCATCTCTCTGGATTGCCATCTAAGCTTCACGATGAAAGTACATGGGTGGATTGAGCCATTTTTATATCAGTTTGTTTGAATATAAAGTAGTTTTCTTCTCTCATATGTTTTGTATTCTCTACTGCTTTCTTAGATTCTGTCTGCTACACCCATGTAGTTCATGTATAGTATTAGACCCTAGGGGACTCTAAGAAGTAAGGAGGACATTAAAGAAAAGGGCTTCAATAATGAAGAGAAGAAATGTCATGTTCTAGATCACATAACGATGCTAGTTGTCGGGACCTAAAATGGGCATGACACTAGCTCTAAGCCACTAGCCTAGGCCTCATTACCACTCACCTCAAACCACCCCACACAACCTCCCGGCTAGGAGCATCGTCTAGGACTTTACATTTGTACATTTTTCGTAATCCAATGACTAATTATTTCCCCCACTTCCCAAAAGGACTCTCTAAATATATTCATTTTATGCACCACGTATCACACACACAGGGAGCACAGTCTCAGTTGATTACTGCAACTCCACTATGGCTCTCCTACACCTTAGGGATTGGCCCAAAGATGTGCCGTGAACATAAAATAAATTCAAAAAAAAGTCCACCCTTTTGATAAAATGATCTAGGATACAATAGATAAATCTCATCAAATAAACCCTAAGGAATTGAATATCTAGCCCTATGGGTTGGGATACTTCACAGTCTCAGCATCGGGTCTTCACTTATACAAATAGGTGCTATGCATCCATGATACAATATCATGAGTTTCATCAATACAAATGTGAATATGACCACCATGCTCAAACAAATATTCATTGAAAATCAATAGAGTTAAAGTGCGAAGAAATTCTTTTCATGATTTTTCTTTTACACACAATAGTGCTTCGTTGCTTAGGGCTAGCACAGAGCTTCCTCGTGCTACTAATCTCTTTAAATTTAAAAAACCATGAACTATATATGATATGCAACATTCAACATCAAAATTTAACGTATTTCAACCCTCAACAAGCCCTTACCTCCTACTGTTTAAACTTTTGTATGCGTTGATAAGTATAGGCATGGTTTATTTATTTATTTATCTATATTGAAAGCGATAAAAACTCACTCTAACAAAGAAATAGGTCTTAAGTGAGGCTAAACCTTATGCTTCAGCTCCATTATATGATCACAGGCATTAATTCTTTATTTATTTATTTTTATGATGTAAAAATTTTGATTTTTTTCATTTTTCTTTAATTTTCTCCATTTATTTATAGAAAATTACAAAAAATGACTAATTTTCATGTGCAAACTGATTAATCTTATAAAAAGTTATTTTCTTAGTATATATTCATTCCATGGGAATGGCAAATCCACGGTCACTAAGGATCCATCCAACTTTGATTCACGTGTCAACCATTGAAAAACACGGACTAGCTGAAAGAACTAGCAAAGAGGTAATCCTAGTGGTGGTTTGAACTACCTATCAACTTAGGACAACTAGACTAGGAATTCTGACTAGGCGAGGACTCCTATAGCCTCGTCATGAATTTTTTTGAAAAAAAACACATTTGTCTTTTAAATTTTTACATACTCAAGCATGTAAAAAGGAGGGAGCTAAGCGTAGAGTGACCAAAGGAGAACAGGGCATTAGCCTCAAGGCCTAACTTGGCATCTAAAACCTACCAAGTTCTCGCGAGGCAGTGCGTAATCCTTTTCTTTTTTGCTTACTTTTATTTTTACTCCAACCTTCCTTATACTTTATTTTGGCTACCTACTACCCTTAGGAAGACAAGGCATTGGTCCTATCTTGAATCGTCTCCAAGAACATACCAAGCCTCTGAAAGGTAATAATCGTCTGCTTTTCATGAGTTTTCTTTCTTTTCTTTTCTTTTTAAGGGATTAGAATGCCTATTTACACACCCTTGTATTGTTTACCTTTGTAGTATATTCAAATCTTACTCTTCTTTTTTATCTTCGAAGGCTTCGGTGACTCCGTCACCATAGCAAGGGCTCCTAAAATAGTTTTCTAATAGGGAGGAAGGACATGGTCACTAGGACTTCCTTCGAAAAGAGGTCTTTAATGCCTGACACTGTCTTAACAAAAGGTAAACAACCTCTCAAACCTCCCTCAAATATACCTAACCAAACTCTAAGGCTTCATGCCTTGATAATTGGTCCCCAGAAAGAAAAGAAAAGAACCCCCACATAAACAAATAACATCACCAGCTTAAGGAAAAAACTCAGAAACGTGACGACACCACCTGGAATGGCAACAAGAAGCTCTCGTGAAGTGAAGGCTTCCTCGAGGCACTCTTCCTCAAACATGTCTAGTGCAATCACTCAAACAGAAAAGCATTAAATGTACTCACACCAAACAAGCACATGGTCCCCTTGGACTAAAGGAATATAACAATTAAGAACCCATAGACTAGCCCTCTTGGCCTTATGGAATTAAACACTTTACTATCATTCAATAGCGTACTATTGAAACAAGGCCTTGATCCTAACATAACTCTAATAAAGCACAAAACAGACCAAGGATGAGGGCTCCTCAAGCCCTATGCTGGGTGCATCATTAGGTTACTAGCTAATCCCCAGCATAAACAAGAAGGGATGTCTGACGAATGTAATGATACATAATCTTATGCATCCATGATAAAGTAAGAAGGTCCTCACTGGCTACCTAACTTATGACCCAAACTAACAATCAACGACCAAAATAGGATGTGTCACCATGAAGGCCCCAAAGTAGCTCATGGCTAATCTTAAGGGGTAGTTGTAAGAGCTCCCTTAAACCACAATTGAAAAAGACATTCTCAACAAAAGCATACTTTAGCCACGGAATCTTCTAAGCGATTCCAGTGTTGAGGAACTAATTGACAGAGTAGGAAGGTGCTCACTGGCTTCCTGACTCATGACTCAAACTAACCATATTCAGCGGCGGCCAAAAAGGGATGTGTCGGCATGAAGGCCCCAAAGTAGTATAGGGATAATATTAGGGGATAGTTTGTAAGAGCTCCCCTACACCACAATTGAAAAAGACATCCTCAACCACATCATAGTTAGCCAGGGAATCTGCAAAGTGATTCCATTGTTGAGGAACTAACTGACAGGTCACTGTCTCAAATATACTGAACATATTCAAGGTTGCAAATGGTAACTTCATACAATGGAATCCCAGAACTATAGGTCTCACTTAGCTGATTGATTAGTAACTGTGAGCCACCTCTAACCAATAATTGGCAGATACCACCACATAGGGATATATGCAGCCCCATGATCAAGGCCTTGTATTCTACCATATTATTAGCAAAAGAGGGTCATAAATAGACTCTAATTTTCATGACAACCCGACATTGGGGATCTCTAATGACGACACCAATGCTCGCATGTTTAGCAAGCCCTCTAGAAGCTCCATCAAAATACACAGTATAGACCCAGTCTTCAGTTATCGGCCACACTATACTAATTAGCTTACTTGTACTCTTCATAATCAAAATTGAGCTAAGAGAGAGGATGTATAATAGGTACAGTCCCTCCTTCCTCGTTGAACTCGATAGGAATGCTAGTCAGAATTCACTAACAATGGTGGCAATAGACCTTAATCTCCCATGCAAAAGACCTGTCTTGCCACTCAATAACCTAATACCCTCTACTCCACAAGATCACTAGACCTTGGTGGTAACGTTGTCCTGGATGCAAATGCTCTAGATAGGAATTTATTTTTCCATCTAATCGTCTTGGTGCCTACTGGAAATCAAAGCTAAATCTTGAAGGACTTGCACAGGCACCAAGCCTCACATCAACTTTTACACATACTAAGGCTTTAACTTTTTAAAATTAACTTTAGTCTTAAACTCCACCCCCTGCAAATTTTCTAGAAGGACTATAGATCCATTCTTTCCTGAATGTACAATCTTGTACGGTCCATCCCACTTGGGTTCTAATTTACCTGGGAATAGCTCACGACAAGTATCATAATACAACACCAATAGACCTCGCAAATTTGTGTGTCTCAGCCTAAAGGCAATGGAGGGTCTTCATTCTCCGCTTCCCTACTTCTTGATATAGTAAAGCCTGCAACCGAATCTCATCAAGATGTGCAAGAGAAGTATATCATTTTTGTAATGCCTCTGCCTCTCTCAACGAATGACTAAGAGCAAAACACAATGGGAAGCTCTATTTCCAATGGAAAAACACACTCTTCCCCATACACTAGCTTCAATGGGGTGTGGCATGTAGCTCTCTTGAATGCCATGTTATAAGCCCACACTACCACATACAATTTTATATCCCAATCACGCTTTCTTTACGATACGATCTTGGATAAGATTCCACCAACCAAGTGTTTATTTGTACTCTCAGTTCGCTTGAGGATTATATGGGGTAGTCTTGTTGTGCTTAATCTTCAAAGCTTCAGTCAAGGCTACGATAACTTTGTTCAAGAAGTGTCCCTCGATCAAACACAATTTCCTTCGGTGGAGCAAAATGGCAAACAATTTACTCCATTATGAAATAGGTTGTCTCCTTAGCATTATCCTTCATCATTTCTCAAGCTTCAGACAACTTTGTAAAGTAGTCAATTGCTACAATAATATACTTCTTTTGCATAGCTAATGAAGGATATATTAGTCTCACAAATTTATCAAAGGGTAATGTAACAAAAATAGGGTTTTTAGACTGCTTACGATTCTCACTCGCATCGTGTCTTTGGCAGACATGACAAGGCTTAGCTTAACTGAAACTATCTTGGAAAATTGATAGCCACTAATATCTAACCAAAGAGCTTTTGGACTATAAGCCATCTCAAAAAATGTCCCCCACATGCTGAATCATGACACTCAAGAATGAAAGATACCTCATCAAGTACTACACAACAGTGATAGATATCATATACTCCTCTCTGATACAAAACACCCGTTATAATAAAAAAGTGTAGTGCTTGTTGCTTGATTTTTCTCTTTTTAGATTTCGATAAAGGAACCCCAAATCCTCATGTAGGTAAATACTGCATTATAGTGGCGTACTAGGAAGGGATGTAAAATGTACCAATCTTGAGCAAACCTTCAATGTCACTTCCTTCAGCCAATATCTCCTTTGGCTCCCCGAAATCCACAAGACATTCCACAATATCCTGTAGCTTTTGTGGCCTAAAAGAATATAACAATTCAAAACCAAGAGACTGGTCCTCTTGTCCTTATGGAATACAACACTTTACTATCATTCAATATCGTACTATTGAAACAAGTCCTTGATCCTAACATAACTCTAAAAAAGCACAAAACGGGCCAAGGATGAGGGCTCCTTAGGCCCTATGCTAAGTGCATCATCAGGTTACTAGCTAAACCCCTGCATAAACATCAGGGGGTGTCTGATAAATATGATGATACATAATCTTATGCATCCATGATAAAGTAAGAAGGTGCTCATAGGCTACCTAACTCATGACCCAAAATAACCATCAACGGCTAAAATAGGACGTGTTAGCATGAAGGCCCCAAAGTAGTCCACGGGTAATGCTACTTCTTGATATATTAAAGCTTGCAACCGAATCTCATCAAGATATGCAAGAGAAGTATATTGTTCTTGTAACACCTCTGCCTCTCTCAATGAATGACTAAGACCAAAACATAGTGGGAAGCTCTATTTCCAACGGCAAAACGCACTCTTCCCCATACACTAGCTTTAACGAGGTGTGTCATGTAGCTCTCTTGAATGTCATGTTATAAGCCTACACTACCACGTATAATTTTTTATCCCAATCATGCTTACTTTATGATACAATCTTGGATAAGCTTCCAACCAACTGTTTATTTGTACTCTTAACCTAACCGTTTGCTTGAGGATTATATAGGGTAGTCTTGTTGTGCTTAATCTTCAAAGCTTTAGTCAAGGCTACGATAACTTTGTTCAAGAAGTGTCAGTCGATCAGACACAATTTCCTTCGATGGAGGAAAATGGTAAACTATTTACTCCATTATGAAACAGGTTGTCTCCTTAGCATTATCCTTCACTATTACTCAAGCTTCAAACAACTTTGTAAAGCAGTCAATTACTACAATAATATACTTCTATTTCATAGCGGATGAAGGATATATTAGACTTACAAAGTTCTCAAAGGGTAACGTAACCAAAATAAGGTTTAGAGGTTGCTTACGATTCTCACTTGCATCATGTCTTTGGCAGACATCACAACACTTGTCTTAACTGAAACTATCTTGGAAAATCGATAGCCACTAATGTCTAACCAAAGATATTTTTGGACTATAAAAACTAGCCAGTAAAATGTCCCACACATGTTGAATCGTGGTACTCCTCAAGAATGAAAGGTACCTCATCAAGTACTACACAACAATGATAGATATCATGTACTCCTCTCTGATACAAAACACCCATTATAATCAACAAGCATAGTGCTTGTTGCTTGATTTTCCTCTTTTTAGACTTCGATAAAGGAACCCCAAATCCTCATGGAGTTAAATAGTGTATTATAGTGGCGTACGAGGATGGGATGTAAGCTGTATCAATCTTGAGCAAACCTTTAATGCCACTTCGCTAAATGGTTAAGTAGCTGCAACTTGTTCAGCAACAATCTAAGTTCTTCCACCTTTGTGAAGAATTCTAGCTTCTCATAAAGAATATAATGCCTAAAATTCTACGTCACAAAGATCATTCCAAGGCACAAATTTTCCATGTATGTATAGTTGAATTTAGCTATCTCGAACTTCTTGCTATGAAAGTCAATTGGATGATACCATTTCTCCTCCAAAATTTGGGCTAAACAACAACTGATACTATGCATTGTGACTACCAAAAATATGTAAAAAACTTCACATCTTCTGGTTACTTTTAGAATTTGCACTTTCACTAGTTCTTGCTTCACATCCTCGAAGGATACTTAACAAGCTTCATTCCACTCAAACAGATAGTTAAAAGATAGAAGGTTCATCTGAAAATGCTCTTTCTACTACCAGTGCATTGATGGGCTCATAGTAGCAACTATAACATTTATGTTTTTAGGGGTAGCCACAATATCGACCGTACTAACCACATGGCCCAGGAACAACCCATAGGGCACCCCAAAGATGCACTTTCATGGGTTAAGAGAAATGAAAAACTATTTGGAATGCTATAAACATTTCCTTAGAATAATCAGTTGCCTTTTCCTTTTGGTGGCTACCCTTGAATCCTCAATAAAGACTTTTACCTCCTCTAGGAAGATATGACCACAAGTCTTATCAGCTGTTCATTGCCGAGAATCAAGCGCATTTCATAGACCAAAGGCCATCACATGGTACACAAAAGTACCAAAGAGAGTGATCAACATTATTTTTTTCAACTTGTCTTCCTCCACAATGGCCATTTGATTGTATCTAGCAAAGCAGTCTGTAAACGAATAAATTTCTCTACTTGCTAATTGATCTAAAATCTAATCTATGAATGAAAACTAATATAATCCTTAACCATCTGCTTATTAATCTCTCAAACATGTACCCAAAGTCGAATCTAATCATTCTTCTTCTTCTTCGTAATAACAATTGGTGAGCATCATTTGTTGAACCAAAAATATCAAGTCATATTTTCGTAGCTTTGTCAATTCTTTGAATAGCCCGTCCCTTGATTTGAAAGGCATACATCTGACTTTTTGTTACACAAGGTGACTACCTTCCTTTAACAGAATTGTATGAATAGCCATGCTGGGAGGAATATCTCTCATCCCATCATAATTCCAAGCAAAGATATCATAAAATTCCTAAATCAAGGACACATAGTCCTCGGTTTCTTTTGAAGTGAGCATGGACCTTAATTTGATTGGCCATGAATCATTGAGTGTGCCAAGGTCTAGCTCAATTACATCCGCATCCCTTATCCTCTCTTGAGCTTCTATTGGATCATTCAAGGTAACTTGGTAGAGATCGTGTCTGTAGAGGACCCCTCCTTGGATTCCTCACTTGATGATGACTCTCTAGTAGATGAAGCATCTAGCATATCTAACTCAAATGAGGACAAAGGAACTCTCTCACTTTGAGGAGATTTAGGATATGCATCTACTACTACACGCCTAGCACCTCTACTGAGGATTAATCGTCCAGTGGGTATATCAACTTGATAGTCTATGTGTAAAATCCATGGCCTACCTAGAAATACTTGATAGCTAGGTTAACCTACAAACCTAGTGACTCTAAATTCTAGAATACATTTCACACGGGCAAAGGTCACATGAACTTTGGTAATGCAACCTCTAGGTTGTCTTTAATAGACATCAGCTACTTAGAGGATTGTGGAGGCATCTCTTTTTATTTCGAATCCCAACCTCTCCATCGATTCTAAACTCATGATGTTGAAAAAGAATAATGTGTCGCATTCCTCTCTCATTTCCTATCGTTCCCTCAATGCACCACATTCTACACCCTCTCTCATTTCTTATCTCATTTCCTCTCTTTCTCCCTCAATGCACATCATTGTAAAAGAAAAAAAACAAGAAAAGAAGAAATTAAAGAACAAGAACAAACCCTCTCTTTGTTTTTCTCTACCCCCTCATGTTTTCTCATTCACTCTCCTCTCTACCTCTCTCTCTCTCTCTCTCTCTCTCTTTATTATGTTTCATGTTTATTCCCTCTCACTCTCATTCTTTCTTCATTTTTCTTTCTTCTCCCTCTCTCATTTCCTCTCTTTCTCCCTCAATGCACATCATTGTAAAAAAAAATAAACAAAAAAGAAGAAATTAAAAAATCAAAACAAACCCTCTCATCATTTTTTTCTACCCTCTCCTGTTGTCTCATTCATTCTCCTCTCTCTCGCCCTCTCTCCCTATTTCTCTCTTTCTTTATAATGTTTCATGTTTATTCCCCCTCTCTCTCTCTCTCTCTCTCTCTCTCTCTTTCTTTTTCTTTCTTCTTGTCCCTATCATTTCCTCTCTTTCTCCCTCAATGCACATCATTCTCTACAAAAAAAAGGAGAAAAAATAAAAAGAAAACAAGAGGGAGCAATGCACTCACCACAAAGACCGAGGATGGATTCTTCGTCTCCTCTTTGCGATGGTGGCTCCTCTTCGCCCTTCATGCAATTCCTCCTCTTATTCGCGACGAGCGGCGATGGCGGAGGTGAGAAGCTCTCCTTCTCTATATTTGTCTCTTTCTCTCCCTCTTCATCCCGAACACACGATCTATTTCACTCTCTCTTTCACTCTTCCCGATAAAATGTTGCCCACAGGTTTCCGCCCTTTTTTTGTCTGAGTATAGTCGTTATTTGTGTTGCATTTGTGACACAAATAGCAACGCCGCTAATTTGTGTCAGAACTCCCACTCGCTATTCATGAATATCATTGTAGTGATGCAAAAAGCTTGAGTGAATGTCTAGAGATTGAAACTGTATCATTATAGAGTTTTCCACTATGGTGCATCTTCACAGAAAGAAGATTTTGTGAACCTACCGACACTAATAGAAACATAGAGGTGAAGCTGGAGGCATGAATACCTGTAGCTTAAGCAGAAGTCTAAGTATGATGGGTATATTTCACAATCTTTTATTCTTTTCATGTGAAACTCCTCTTATAATCACGTAAGATATACATAGCTTTGGGGTGCATAGTTCAAGCCTTATGTAGAAACCAATGTTTATAAAGGCTTACAAGTCTTATGTAGAAACCAATGTTTGTAAAGACTTACAAGTCTTATGTAGAAACCAATGTTTGTAAAAGCTTACACATTTCTAGCAAATAAGAGTAATCTAATTTTGCCTCAATAAATTCATTTCTAAAAGTAAATTTATTTGGGAAAATTTATTTGCAATAATTTTAGGATTGGGCTTGGATGGATTTGGAGGTGGGCCATAACATATTAAAAAACATTGGAGCTGAGTGTGAGACTCTTCTCACATTCAAGGAAATGATGCCAAGTATACAAGGAAGTCAACATGAGGATAAGGGGATATGATGACACCTACAAAAATTTCAAACTTGCCAATTTACACTTAAAGCCAAGATCTTTGAAAATGAAAGGAGGAGGTGGGGCCAAGCTTGGACACTCGTTATTGAGCATTTTAAGAAAATACTCCAATAAATCTCCCAATGTAGTGCATACATCTGATTCCCCTTGTTCTTCTCTCTTATAGTTTTCTATTATTATGCATCTCACTTTTCTGAGCTTATTATTAAATTAACTATGACATCTCCCATTTTCCTTATTTTCAAATGTACTATCCAAAATTATTTTAATACTTGGAGCTTCATGAATGATACATACATGGAAAAATCTTTGGGCCATCAAAAGAAAAAAAGATAACAATATATTTTTGTAGGAAAGGATTTGTAATAAAGGCCATATCTTTGCCCATTCTCTTTAGTCAAAACCCTTGTAAAATTATCTATTGCATGTTGTAACACATTATATTATGCTAGTAATGTACATGCACAACTCTCCCTGATATTTGTTAAAAACATGGATCTTGAGCAATGATTTAGCTATGGTGGTTGGAACTCATAGACTAGAAGCATGATGACTAAGAGTATTGCTCAAGTGAATTAGGTCCCAATATAGATTATCTTGGACTCATAAATACAATGTTGAGTAGATAGAGACATAGACTGAAAGTACAATGCACAATAGCATTACATTCAGATGATTGTCAAGTACATTATTTTATAGTTGCAGGATGGTACATCTTTTCCTCACTATGCCTATGGGATACAAGACAACTCTTCTAGGCTGTTGCATGTTCCTTGCCTTAATGCTCCATACAAAGAGACTATCATGGGAGTATGATTGCATATTTCTCAATCGAGTTCTCAACACCTCCCCTCAATCACAACCCTAAAAACATTGAGTATACAGAGGTTGTCATGAGTAGACCCTTACTAAGTATAGACATGGAAAAACCAACCATATAAAGCTAGAAGCTGATATAAGGCCTCATTAAGTGTGTAGAGGCTGTAGTGCATAGGTTACATGAGGATTACAAGACTTACTTTAAAAAATTGATTTGAATAGTGGGAATAGAAGGATTGATGAGACTTGTCCTTCTGCTTTTGAGTGTCTTCTTCTTATTCTTCTTCATGGTCTTCTTCTTCTTTCACTACAAGGAATTGGGCAATTAGCGACGCCGGATATCGGCGTCGCTATTTGCGTCGCATTTGCGACGCCAATAGCGATGCCGCAGGAAAAAAAACACGGCCGAAACCCAAGCGCCGTTTTCATTTCTTTTGCTTTGACTTTTGAGAGCGAGAGCGATGGAGAGAGTGAAGGCTTTGTGAGAGAAGAAGAGAAAGAAGACTTGCTGCTGCTGCTGCCACCGCCGTTGTTCGCGAAGGAGAGGAGGAGCCCTCATTGCAAAGAGAAGGTGCCCCACGTTCTGTCACACCTGTGGGGATGTCCACTCCAGTTACTTCGGCTTTTGCGCAGCCGTCGGTAGATGGCACGCCTTTTGGTGGCACCCCTTTGAGTGGCACTCCGGGAGAGGGTACCCCCGTCGGTACACCGGATGTATAGGGGTCTCCTGGGTGGATGGAGATGGGAGAGGGCCCATCTTAGCCTCTCCCATCTTAGGCAGACTCCTAGGGGTTATGGATACCTAGTGGATAGTAGGTCAGGAGCCATCATCATGAATGATGAGGGGAGGAGGGTGATGGCTCGCATGAGGGAGTTGTGCCAACAAGTTTTTCAGCACAACATCCTGGATCATTGGAGGAACATACCGGAGGGGAGCAAGGACTACATAGTAGCATCCTTGCACGAGGAGTTCCCGGTGCCAACCGCAGTAGATAGATTCTCTATGGGCTGGATTATGGATTGCATGCGTGCATACATGTCACATAGACGATCCGACGCACGCAAGGCAATCAAGAGTGGGGCTCCAAAGCCCGAGTAGTTAGATGCAGACGACTGGCGCCGACTGAGGGAGGAGGCTACAAATTCGCCAGGACGTTGGAGTCAGCAGCGGGAGGCGGCGAGGGCACGAATCGAGGCCGGATCGGTGCATCATCTTGGGAGTGGCGGCCACAGGACATATTTGGAGGACTTTGTAAGTTTCTCTTTTGTTTTGCTTATTTGTTTTTTTGAGATATTCTTTGTACTGACAATCATGTTTCTAACAGTTAGCATTTTGTTTTCTTTGCAGCACTCCATTACAAATCGCGATCCGCAAGGCCTTGAGACTCAATATGCAGAGAGGCACGGTCTCAGGGCATTGATCGATCGATTGTACAGACGCGGCGGCCCTGTAAGTCACTCATCTTTCTTGTCCATAGTTACCATGAGATATTTGAATGCATTATTGTATGGTGGACTGATATGTTATTTCTTTTTCTGCAGAATCCGTTTGATGCTCCTTTGCAGCGGGATGAGCTTTCAGGGGACGAGGATTTGTAGCTCGCCCTTGGATCCTTAGAGCTCACACACCTTTAGTTTTTAGTCGCTTGATCTATGTAGACATTTTCTATGTATTAGTGATATCGTTTCATGATTGTACCAATCGCATTTTATGCGATCATGTATTTATTTCATGTATCAGTTTTATGATTTCAGTATACATTCTTTTTGTTTGCAAACGCTTTGTATGCAGCAGTGCAGAAACTATTTTGTATGGCTCTCATACAACACACAGTGCTATATGTGGCAGGGCAGCTTGCTACCCTGCCACACAAAAAAAATTTCTCTGTTACCGTCACTATTTGCGTCGCAAATTTAGTGCTCGCGTCGCTATTGGCGTCGCTATGAGCGTCGCAAATTCTCTGTATTCGTCGCTATATGCATATAGCGACGATTCTATGGCATCGTCAATAATGACGCTTTTTGTGACGACGGGGGCAAATTTTGTTGTCTGTATTTTCGTCGCTTTAAACGTCGCTATAAGGTCTATATCTTGTAGTGTTTGAAAGTTGTAAGGTAGACTTGTGATCTCTTTTCGGCATGATTTTTTTTTCAATGTGCCTTGTTTTTTTACAAAAGTCACCAAAAATTTATTTCTTCTCTTTGTGCTTGTTAACATGAAGCACATATTCTCCCGTTAATGTTCTTACTTTTTCTTTACCTTTGAGCTTTTTCTCTTGTTCAAGGAGTGATGCTTTGATGTCCACCATCTTAGAATCTAGCATGTTAATTAGTGTGGTTGAAACATTATCAAATTCTAGAGAAAGACCCTTGACCAAGACACTAGTGAGAGTTGATTTTAAGGTCTATTTCTAAATCGAAAAAGAGCTTGGGAGGCCGTAAAATACCAAAATTTCATGTAAAATGAAATGGTTGTGCATAGATGAGTTGGAGTTTTCCTAGATGGAGTTCGATGCCGGGAAGTCAACACAAGTATCAGTTCATTGATCGGAGTTCGTTTGACCTCCCATTTAATTCTCATGTTATGAAGCAGTTATATGATTTGGGAGCCGAAAAGTGCATCATAATGGCCAATTTATATATTTCGATGTCACAACGCCATCCGTCACCAAACCGATCTCAAATCCAAGTGCATTTGCCCCTTCAAAAGTAGAAAATCCAATTGGCAGGAAGTGTGAAACCAAAAACTTGAACCAATTTTTTTAAAGCCAAGCTTTAAGCTTGTTTTAGCTTGGTGGAAATGAAGAAGCACAAAATCATATTTTGAGCCCGCAATGATCAAGGGAATCCTCCTGCCTATGATCTCCATCATTTATCACTCTTCATCACCATAGAAATGATCGGATTTGATGCATTAAACAAAGAGATTTGATTTTAGTTTTTCTCTCTCCTCTCTCCTCTCTCCTCTTGTGGACTGTTTTTATGGATCAATGTAAAAGAGAGGGGGATGGACTGAGATTTATTTTTTTTTCAAACGATAATGCACGAGTGAAGAGACATGTGAATTAGAGTTGTATGGATTGTCGATGACCGTGGAAGAGCAGCAAGAGGTCTCGAATGTTGAAAAATGTGTGTCATAATGAGTGGTTTTATGAGAAAATTTTAGATTTTAGTGTTTTATAATTCTTGTTTAAAATGGTTAGTAATTCTTGGATTTGATTGCCAATTCTCTATTTGATTAGTCATGTTGAAAGAATCATTTAAAAATTAGTCGTATATTCATTGTATGCAAAACACACAAAACTTGAGACTATGCGATTCTAGAAAAAATATGCAGTTTTTTGGGGTTTTTATGTGCATTTGGCCATTCCCATGGAATGAAATATGCCAAGAAAATAAAATTTTAAAAACATAATCAATGCACACCAAACATCAATAATTATGTATAATTTCTATGAATAAATAGAGAAAAATAAAAGATATAGAAAATTGGGTTTTTACATCATAAAATTATGAAAAATACATTAATGTGTGTGATCGTATAATGGAGCTGAAGCATGGCGTTTAGCCTTATCTCAGTCCCATTTATTTGTTAGAGTGAGTTTTTATTGCTTTCAATAAATAAAAATCAATTAAAAAACCATGCCTACACCTATCAACGCATGCAAAATTTTAAACGGTAGGGGGTTTTTGAGGATTGAAGTACATTAAAGTTTGATGTTTGATATTGCATATCATATAGAGTTCACATTTGTTTACATTTAAAGGGACTAGCAACATGAGGAAGCTCAATGCTACTCCTAATAAGCAACGAAACACTATTGCATAGAAAAGAAAAATCATGAAAAGAATTGTCTTTCCACTTTCACATTGCTAATTTTCAATGAATAGTTATTTGAGCACAATGTTCATATTCAGATTTTCATTGATGCACCTGATGGGATCGTATCATGGATGTATATAGCACCTATTTATATGAGTGATGACCCGCTGAGTGTGAGAGGTATCCCAAGCCATAGAGGGCTAGTTATTTGGTTCCTTGAGGTTTATTTGGTGAGGTTTATCTATCATATCTGGATCATTTTATCAAAAGGGTGGACTTTATTTCGAATGTGTTTTATGTTCATGGCACATCTTGGGGCCAATCCCCGAGGTGTAGGAGAGTAGTAGTGGAGTCACGGTGATCTATTGAGGGGTGCTCCTTGTGTGTGTGTTACATGTTATATAACACCAACATATTTAGGGATTCCTTTTTAGGAGTGGGCAAAGAATTGGTCGTTGTTGGACTACGAAAAAAGTACAAATGCAAAGTCTTAAACACTCATGGCTACGAGGACATGTGGGGTGATTTTATATGAGTTGTAGTGAGGGCCCCGGCTAGTGCCTTAGAGCCAATTTAGAGGCAGTTTTAGGTCCCAAAAGGTGGTGCATTTGCTGGGAGCCACTAAAAAGTTGTGGTTTTTGAATCTTGGTCAATAGGGACCAATTTTTTAGTGTATGCTAAAGGGAGTGAGTTAGATTCAAAAGGCCATCAAGTCAAACTTCAAATGCAAGGAAGAAGTGACAGGGCTAGACAGTAGGCCAAAATTATTAAAATATATTTTCCGCAAAGGAGTGCTTCAATATCCCTACAAGAGTGTGGACCTAGTAAACCTAGCTGGACACAAAGTAGGAGGAGGAAGTTTGAGTACTTTCCCCTTCTAGTCAATCCATCTACTTTGAGTAGAGTAATAGTTCCGATCGTTCAAACTCCTTAAGCAAGTTGGTTGTCACCATAGGACAACCCATTGCAATCCTAGCAGGGACATCGGACTTTCCAGCCTTAGGGTTTCCTCTATCCATTTTTAATGGGTTAGCAAATGAAGATGTGGAACTTCATATCAATGAATTCCAAAAGTTTATGTTTAAGTGTTGAATTCAAGATGAAGGACACTTGATCATGTTCTCTAATATGACTTTGTAAGGATGAGCTATAGTATGGTATCACAGTCTAGAAGCTCGAACCATAACTACGATTAACTTCTTCTTTGCAGCATTTCCAAGAGAGTTTGACCTTGAAAGGGGAGGTCAATATTGGCTATATATCCTCAAGGTAACAAGTCTAGAATCTCACGAGAATGTTCATGGGTATGCCAATAAATTGAAGAAAGTATTCATTAAGTTGCAAATCTATATTCCTATTATAGCTGCTACTTAGTTGTAATACTTTTTTACTAGATTGTACTTTAACATTCAAGTGTAGTTGAGCACTGTTACTCTTGCTGACATTTATATGGCTATTATAAGAGCAAAGGAGGTAGAGTCGTGACTGCAAGCAACTTATATCTCTATGGAAAACTGGAATCCAAGTTTAGGATTTGGAAGTACTTCTGTAGATGAATGGTGGTCAAGGGATACCCATGAGTCTTCCTAATGGGAGAGGAAGCATGATTCAAAATGTACCTATATTGCCAGCTCCTCCTAGTGTGACCATGTCTATGGCTAATCAAATGGCTCCACCAAATGTTGAAAGCCAGACGATAAATCCTACCATTGTTCCAAGAAATCAACATCCAATTCCTAATCAAGTAGTGAGACCAATGGAACAACAGGTAGATGATCGCAGTTGAGTCAAGTGCCTCAAATTTCCTTGGTCAAATTAAGGATATAATGAAGCATTATACTGACATGATTACTGAACAATATAGACAAATAGCTGTTGACATCAATTTTCTTAAAAAGTAATAGAACTTGATGGGGAGTCGACACCCTAAAGAGGGTGTCCCCTCAAGATCTAGTTATAAGTGGTGTGTCAGACAACATTTCCCTAGGAATTGTCTAAATATTAAATGCGACATATGTGGAAAGTTGATCCATTCAGCTACCACTTGTTGGAGTAAGATTAGCTCTCTCCAATAAGGAAGTAAACATCTAGGTCCAATTAATTATTAAGCATAAGGCAACAATCTGTTACAATATAGGCATGGGAAATCACCCTAAGCAAGAGTATATGAGGGCTACTGGATGTGAATGGCCTTAAGGGGTAGGGGAAACCCTAACCCTAGCTTGGCATAGGCTATATAAGTAGCCTATGGGTCACTATCAAGTGTGAGATAGAGTGTACCCAAGTTGTACTTTGAGCAACTTAGTAAGTAATATTTTATTCTTGTACTTTGAGCTCTCATCTCCCTCTTGTGCACATTCTTCTTGCTGCAACCCTGATTTCCCACATGGTATCAAAACCTCCTTTCATCCTTTCATCTTCCTCTAACCTCAGCCTCACTAAGTGCACAAGAAAATTTCCATTCTCTCATCTTGGAGCTTCAATCTTCATAGCCAGCTTGACACCCTAACCTTGGAGGACCTGGGGAAGCCAATGGAGAGCATTTCAACTCTTGACTTCAACTAAGAAATTCTTCTTCAACACAAGGCACTTCATCATAGCACATTAAACGCAGGGATTAGTCGATGTGGAGGGCACCATTGCTTAGTTCTTGAAAATGGCTCATGGTCTGCAGGCGGTGCAATCTTCCTAGCCACCATAGGGATTTCACAACCCCCTAGTGAGCTTTCTCCCTCTAAGAGGGTTTAGTGAAAGGTGGTTGCAATCAACCAAACCCTAACTATCTGATTCCTGGCAGCCATAACTAGGAAGCTTCAAGCTTTTTCATTCTTCAAAATTTTCAATGTCAGAGTACTAACAGTGACTCTAATCACTAATTGATCTTCTCCAAAGTTAGTTGAAGGTTTGAAAGCTCCATTTCAAGTTCTTACACTTGGCGGATCTCTTTAATTCAGCAAACAATCCACATCTTACATCTCAAGTGGCATAAACCTTGAGATGAGTGCTTATAAGCACTAATGTTGCATTTTACAATCATGTTGCTAGCTACATGATTGACTTGACTTGGTTTTTTTAATCAAAAAATTAAATCCATCAAAGTGCTTTATAACATTTATCCCTTCCTGTTTGGTTGTAAGGCTATGTGTACAACTATTAACACATAGACCATATCCCAATATTAGTATGCTGCTACATCAAATATATGAGTGTTATTGTACTCTTCTTTGATTCATCCAAGAGCATAGAATTGATCGATAAGCCATGCTCCACCAAGAACTGATGCCAGGAGGCATATTCCACGGTGGATTCCGTGCCACGGTGGATTCCGTGAGGTTTTACAGTGGATTCCGTAAACTTAGATGACCAGGGCTCATACACAAAGAGGATTCTTTGTGCGAGAAGTTGATGGGGACGCCTGTCCTTTTCAGGCGTTTCATTAATTTAGTGTGTACATGGGTGATTCCATAGCGGGTGATTCCGCAAAATGCATATTAAATTAATAAACGTTTATGAGTTTAGAGTGCGCACTCGTAATAAATTAAGGTTAGGATTTATTTCTAACCAGTTGATTTATTTATGTAGCTGAAGACTGCTAGGTATTCACTTTTGTCGGTTTAATTGTATTATTTTACTAACGATGCTTCATTTGATGTGTAGAGATAGCAGCAGTGGCGGAGGAAAGCATTGGAGTCTAGCGGGTATTCGACATTTGGACTATATTTTGATAGGCGCCACCCCTATATTTTGTTATGTCTATAGAGACATTGATTATTGATTATTATTTTGTATGCGCTTATGCGCCCGGATATGTTATTTCTATTTGGACATTAAGATTGGGCGTGCTAGACTCTATGGGCACCATCCATTAGCTTTATTTTCCTATTTTTGTAGAAAGCAAACTCAAAAGCTAGAAGCTTGTCATATTTTTGTAAATTCGGCTATTATTGAGCATGAAGATAGAAATATACATAAAATACATGCTTTGTGAAGCGCTCACACAAGGCATGGGGGAGATTGAACCCAATTTGTCTCTTGCTTCTTGTCGTTCATGCTTTTACATGGTTTTTTGTGCAAAAAGGTAGAGTTCATTGTTCTTGGGGACCTTCCGGGATTCACCACGTGAGTATTCTGCGTCCGATCTGCACACCAAGAACTCCTCTAATAGGCCAAGTTATCGGGAAGAGCTGAAGTCCAGTCAAAGCTCACCTTGTTGAAATCTAGAAAACTAGTAAATTCTAAATCAAAATTTGTTTAAAGAACGCTAACTCCTAAATCCTATCTTGAGTTATTGCATATGTATGATTTCCAATAGTTTTTAACTCTACAACTTTAAAACTTGGCTATCAATTCTGTTATTCGGTTGTACTTGGCCACTTGTAAAGGATTAGACACTGCCATTGCTTAAAGCAATTGGTAAGACCTTTCTATAATGGTCATGGCCTATGGCCTATGCAAATGTAAGGCCTCAAATTTGAAAATTTAATGGAAAATATTTCCATCCTTGGCAAGTCTTGGTAAAATAAAAAATGATGGAAAGAGCCTACTAGCCCTTCATAAAAGGAACCAAAGTAATTAACCCATTCAATAACCTTGATGTAGAAGATGATGAATGGGCTCAGGCCATCATCATGCTTCATTTAGATGAATCTTTAATTCATGATATTGACCAAATCTCCACTTCCAAAGAAAAGTGGGATAAGCTTGAAAGGCTCTACGGTGCTACAGGGAAGAAATCCAAGATATTTCTCAAGATTGAGTTTTTCAGCTTGGAATACAAACATGGAGAAGATCTAAGCATGTTTATTTCACATATGAAGGGGCTTATAGCACAACTTGCCTCCGTTCAAGCACCCATACATGATGAAGTTGTCACTGCCATCCAGCTAAAGTCTATGAGGAAGGTTTTTCCAACCCTTGTGATCCCGAACCCAACTTTGGCCAGTACCATCCAGTCTTTCCTGGATGAAAAGAAGAGAAACCATACTGAAGGAACTTCAGCAGTCACTTCTCTGAGCAATTGTTAGTCCATACCGCTTCTACTAAGTGCTCCTTTTGTCACAAAAAAAGGGCATATTGTAAGAAATTGTTGGAAGAAATACCCTGACAAAATGAAGTGTAACAAATACAAAAAGACCAAGCATATCACCAGCAAGTGTCCTAGTGTTCTACCAGTATCTAAAGAATTGGAGGCCAACTTTGCCTCTCCCAATCCATAGATGATCGAATCTTTTGAGTCTTATAACATCCGCTATCTATGAATATCCTTCTAGCCTGATTTATAAAGGCATCCCATTTGATTAAAGGGGGGCGCTTTAACATGTCTTGTGATGCAATGCCACCTTGGCATTGAGGGGGCTGTTACAATATAGGCATGGGAATTCACCCTAAGCAAGGGTATATGAGGGCAGATGGATGTGAATGGCCTTAAGGGGTAGGGAAAACCCTAACCCTAGCTTGGCAGAGGCTATATAAATAGCCTATGGGTCACTATCAAGTGTGAGATACAGTGTATCCAAGTTGTACTTTGAGCAACTTAGTAAGCAATATTTTATTCTTGTACTTTGAGCTCTCATCTCCCTCTCATGCACATTCTTCCTGCAACTCTGATTTTCCACACAATCTTCAGAAAGATAAGGGATTGAAGTAAATATTGCAAAGAGGGAAAGGTATGGTCAAGGAGATGCCTAGTGGTAGTGAAGTCAGTCTTATAGAGGCTATTTGTGTCAATAGCATCAAAGCTTCTAACCTACGAGTCATTTGGAGAGGTCAAAGGAATAAAGAAGTCGATAAAGACAAGGTAAAACATATGGAGAAAAACCCTAAGCAATATTATAAGGGGATGCAAATCCTCAATCCTGATATGAAAGGTGGACCTCTCAAAGCTGCAGATGGTACTCAAGTAAGCTACTCATAAATATATGTGTGTATCACATGGGTTCAAAGTAAGGTATTTTTAAAATACCATTTTTATAAAAATTTTATGCATAGAAGGGTGTAATATAAGGAAGTTATTTACATATTGAATAGAAAAGGGTCTTTTTTATTCATGATAAATTAATAGATACGGATATTTATAAATAGGCCTTGAATGCACGTGATGTAGAGGATATACATATAATAACTTTCCTAAGAGATGGTAAAGACGACCCCAAGAAGGATAAGGAGTTGACAAAGAAGAAGGAAAAAACCAAGAAAGAGTCACCAAAGCTAGTTCAAAGACCAAAGGAGAGAATGGTCTAGCAAGAGAAGTGAGCTCTTGCTAGCTATCATGAATTTGATTTAAGCAATTCTCTTTCCAAAGTTAAGCTAAATGTAGACCTCCTACAATTGATTAAGTTTTCTCCAAGAGTGTGTAAATAATTTAAGAAGATTCTTCACATTGGGTATATCGTTGAGCCCTCAGAAATAGCATGAGTAGGTTATTATTGGTTTCAACATGCTTAAAAGCAATGCCCAAGGGTAGCAACATATCTTGATGGAATGTTAGTGGAACATGCTATTGTGGACACAATATTCTGTTTCAACATTATGAGTTTAGAATCGATGGAGAGGTTGGGATTCGAAATAAAAAGAGATGCCCCCACAATCCTCTAAATGGTTGATGTCTATTAAAGACAACCTAAAGGTTGCATTACCAAAGTTCATGTGACCTTTGCCCGTGTGAAATGTATTCACGACTTTAGAGTCACTAGGTTTGCAGGTTAACCTAGCTATCAAGTATTGCTAGGTAGGCCATGGATTTTACACGTAGACTATCAAGTTGATATACCCACTGGATGATTAATCCTCAGTAGAGGTGCTAGACGTGTAGTACTAGACGCCTATCCTAAATCTCCTCAAAGTGAGAGAGTTCCTTTGTCCTCATTAGAGTTAGATATGCTAGATGCTTCATCTATTAGAGAGTCATCATCAAGTAATGAATCCAAGGAGGGGTCCTCTACAAACACGATATCTACCAAGTTACCTTGAATGAGCCAATAGAAGCTCATGAGAGGATAAGGGATGCAGATGTAATTGAGTTAGACCTTGGCACACTCAATGATTCATGGCCAATCAAATTAAGGTCCATGCTCAATTCAAAAGAAACCAAGGACTATGTGTCCTTAATTTAGGAATTTTATGATATCTTTACTTGGAATTATGATGGGCTGAGAGATATTCCTCCCGGCATGGCTATTCATACAATTCCTTTAAAGGAAGGTAGTCGCCTTGTGTGACAAAAAGTCGGATGTATGCCTTTAAAATTAAGGGACGGGCTATTCAAAGAATTGACAAAGCTACGAAAAGCTAACTTGATATTTTTTGTTCAACACATGGAATGGTGCTCACCAATTGTTATTATGAAGAAGAAGAATAATGATTAGATTTGGCTTTTGGGTACATGTTTAAGAGATTAATAAGCAGATGGTTAAGGATTATATTTGTTTTCATTCATAGATTAGATTTTAGATCAATTAGCAGGTAGAGAAATCTATTCGTTTACAGATTGCTTTGCTGGCTACAATCAAATGGCCATTGTGGAGGAAGACAAGTCGAAAAAAATGACGTTGATCACTCTCTTTGGTACTTTTGTTACCATGTGATGGCCTTTGGTCTATGAAATGCACTTGGTTCTTAGCAATGAACAGTTGATAAGACTTGTGGTCATATCTTCCTAGAGGAGTTAAAAGTCTTTATTGATGATTCAAGGGTAGCCACCAAAAGGAAAAGGTAACTGATTATTATGAGGAAATGTTTATAGCATTCCAAATAGTTTTTCATTTCTTTTAACCCATGAAAGTGCATCTTTGGGGTTCCCTATGGGTTGTTCCTAGGCCATGTGGTTAGTACGGTCGGTATTGTGGCTACCCCTAGAAACATAAATGTTATAGTTGCTACTATGAGCCCATCAATGCATTGGTAGTAGAAAGAGCATTTTCAGATGAACCTTCTATCTTTTAACTATCTGTTTGAGTGGAATGAAGCTTGTTAAGTATCCTTCGAGGATGTGAAGCAAGAAAAAGTGAAAGTGCCAATTCTAAAAGCAACCAAAGAGGTGAAGTTTTTTACATATTTTTGGCAGTCACAATGCATAGTATCAGTTGTTGTTTAGCCCAAATTTTGGAGGAGAAATGGTATCATCCAATTGAATTTCATAGCAAGAAGTTCAAGATAACTAAATTCAACTATACGTACATGGAAAATTTGTGCCTTGGAATGATCTTTGCGACGTAGAATTTTAGGCATTATATTCTTTATGAGAAGGTAGAATTATTCAAAGAGGTGGAAGAACTTAGATTGTTACTGAACAGGTTGCAGCTGCTTGACCATTTAGTGAAGTGGTTAATTAATTTGCTAGAGTTCAATTATGACATTAGGAGTAAGCCACAAAAGCTGCAGGGTATTGTGGAATGTCTTGTGGATTTTGGGGAGCCAAAGGAGATATTGAATGAAGGAAGTGTTGCTCAAAATTGATACAACTTACATCCCTTCCTAGTAGGCCACTATAATACACTATTTAACTCCATGAGGATTTGGGGTTCCTTTATTGAAGTCTAAAAAGAGGAAAATCAAGCAACAAGCACTACGCTTGTTGATTATAATGGGTGTTTTGTATTAGAGAGGAGTACATGATATTTATCATTGTTGTGTAGTACTTGATGAGGTACCTTTCATTCTTGAGGAGTACCATGATTCAACATGTGCGATACATTTTGCTGGCTAGTTTTTATAGTCCAAAAAGCTCTTTGGTTAGATATTAGTGGCTATCGATTTTCCAAGATAGTTTTAGTTAAGACAAGTGTTGTGATGTTTGCCAAAGACACGATGCGAGTGAGAATCATAAGCAGCCTCTAAACCTTATTTTGGTTACGTTACCCTTTGAGAACTTTGTAAGTCTAATATATCCTTCATCCACTATGAAATAGAAGTACATTATTGTAGCAATTGACTACTTTACAAAGTTGTCTGAAGCTTGAGCAATAGTGAAGGATAATGCTTAGGAGACAACCTGTTTCATAATGGAGTAAATAGTTTACCATTTTCCTCCATCGAAGGAAATTGTGTCTGATTGAGGGACACTTCTTGAACAAAGTTATCATAGCCTTGACTAAAGCTTTGAAGATTAAGCACAATAAGACTACCCCGTATAATCCTCAAGCAAACGGTTAGGTGAGATTACAAATAAACAGTTGGTTGGAATCTTATCCAAGATTATATTGTAAAGTAAGCATGATTGGGATAAAAATTTATACGTGGTAGTGTGGGCTTATAACATGACATTCAAGAGAGCTACATGCCACACCCTGTTAAAGCTAGTGTATGGGAAAGAGTGTGTTTTGCCGTTGGAAATAGAGCTTCCCACTGTGTTTTGGTCTTAGTCATTCGTTGAGAGAGGCAAAGGTGTTGCAAGAACGATATACTTCTCTTGCACATCTTGATGAGCTTCGGTTGCAGGCTTTACTATATCAAGAAGTAGCATTACCCGTGGGCTACTTTGGGGCCTTCATGCTAACACGTCCTATTTTGGCCTTTGATGGTTAGTTTGGGCCATGACTTAGGTAGCCTATGAGCACCTTCTTACTTTATAATGGATGCATAAGATTATGTATCATCATATTCATCAGACACCCCTTGTTGTTTATGTAGGGGTTTAGCTAGTAACATGATGATGCACTTAGCATAGGGCCTAAGGAGCCCTCATCCTTGGCCCATTTTGTGCTTTATTAGAGTTATGTTAGGGTCAAGGACTTGTTTCAATAGTACGATATTGAATGATAGTAAAGTGTTGTATTCCATTAGGCCAAGAGGACCAGTCTCTTGGTTTTGAATTGTTATATTCTTTTAGGCCACAAAAGCTACAGGATATTGTGGAATGTCTTGTGGATTTTGGGGAGCCAAAGGAGATATTGGCTGAAGGAAGTGACATTGAAGGTTTGCTCAAGATTGGTACAACTTACATCCCTTCCTAGTATGCCAATATAATGCAATATTTACCTACATGAGGATTTGGGGTTCCTTTATTGAAGTCTAAAAAGAGAAAAATCAAGCAACAAGCACTACGCTTTTTGATTATAATGGGTGTTCTATATCAGAGAGGAGTATAAGATATCTATCACTGTTGTGTAGTACTTGATGAGGTATCTTTCATTCTTGAGGAGTGTCATGATTCAGCATGTGGGGAAATTTTTTCTAGATGGCTTATAGTCCAAAAGCTCTTTGGTTAGATATTAGTGGCTATCAATTTTCCAAGATAGTTTCAGTTAAGCTAAGCGATGTCATGTCTGCCAAAGACACGATGCAAGTGAGAATTGTAAGTGGCCTAACAACCCTATTTTTGTTACATTTCCCTTTGAGAAATTTGTGAGACTAATATATCCTTCATTAGCTAAGCAAAAGAAGTATATTACTATAGCAATTGACCACTTTACAAAGTTGTGTGAAGCTTGAGAAATAGTGAAGGATAATGCTGAGGAGACAACCTGTTTCATAATGGAGTAAATTGTTTGCCATTTTTCTCCACCGAAGGAAATTGTGTTTGATCGAGGGACACTTCTTGAACAAAGTTATCATAGCCTTGACTGAAGCTTTGAAGATTAAGCCCAACAAGACCACCCCGTATAATCCTCAAGCGAACGGTTAGGTTGAGAGTACAAATAAACAATTGGTTGGTGGAATCTTATCCAAGATCGTATCGTAAAGAAAGCATGATTGGGATATAAAATTGTATGTGGTAGTGTGGGCTTATAACACGACATTCAAGAGAGCTACATGCCACACCCCGTTGAAGCTAGTGTATGGGGAAGAGTGTGTTTTTCCATTGGAAATAGACCTTCCCACTGTGTTTTCTCTTAGTCATTCGTTGAGAGAGGCAAAGGCCTTACAAAAATGATATACTTCTCTTGCACATCTTGATGAGATTCGGTTGCAGGCTTTACTATATCAAGAAGTAGGGAAGCGGAGAATGAAGACCCTCAATTGCCTTTAGGCTGAGACACACAAATTTGTGAGGTCTGTTGGTGTTGTATTATGATACTTATCGTGAGCTATTCCCAGGTAAATTAGAACCCAAGTGGGATGGACCATACAAGATTGTACATTCAGGAAAGAATGGCTCTATAGTCCTTCTAGAAAATTTGCAGGGAGTGGAGTTTAAGACTAAAGTTAATTTTAATAAGTTAAAGCCTTAGTATGTGTAAAAGTTGATGTGGGGCTTGGTGCTTGTGCAAGTACTTCAAGATTTAGCTTTGATTTCTAGTAGGCACCAAGACGATTAGATGGAAAAATAAATTCCTATCTATAGCATTTTCATCCAGGACAATGTTATCACCAAGGTCTAGTGATCTTGTGGAGTAGAGAGTATCAGGTTATTGAGTGGCAAGACAAATCTTTTGCATGAGAGATTAAGGTCCATTGCCACCATTGTTAGTGAATTCTGACTAGCATTCCTATTGAGTTCAACGAGGAAGGAGGGAGTGTACCTATTATACATCCTCTCTCTCTGCTCAATTTTGATTATGAAGAGTACAAGTAAGCTAATTAGTAAAGTGTGGCCGATCACTGAAGACTGGGTCTATACTCTGTATTTTGATGGAGATTCTAGAGGGCCTGCTAAACATGCGAGCATTGGTGTGGTCATTAGAGATCCCCAATGTCGGGTTGTCATGAAAATTAGAGTCTATTTATGACCCTCTTTTACTAATAATATGGTAGAATACAAGGCCTTGATCATGGGGCTGCATATAGCCCGATGTGGTGGTATCTGCCAATTATTGGTTAGAGGTGACTCACAGTTACTAATCAATCAGCTAAGTGAGACCTATAGTTCTGGGATTCCATTTTATGAAGATACCATCTGCAGCCTTGAATATGTTCAATATATTTGAGATAGTGACCTGTCAGTTAGTTCCTCGACAGTGGAATCACTTTGTGGATTCCCTGGCTAACTATGATGTGGTTGAGAATGTCTTTTTCAATTGTGGTGTGGGGGAGCTCATACAAACTATCCCCTAACATTAGCCCTAGACTACTTTGGGGCCTTCTTTCTGACACATCCCTTTTTGGCTGATGAATATGGTTAGTGTGAGTCATGAGTCATGAAGCCAGTGAGCACCTTCCTATTCTATCAGTTAGTTCCTCAACATTGGAATCACTTTGAAGATTCCGTGGCTAAAGTGTGCTTTTGTTGAGAATGTCTTTTTCGATTATGGTTTAGGGGAGCTCTTACAAGTACCCCTTAAGATTAGCCATGGGCTACTTTGGGGCCTTCATGCTGACACATCCTATTTTGGCCGTTGATTGTTAGTTTGGGTCATAAGTTAGGTAGCTAGTGAGGACCTTCTTACTTTATCATGGATGCATAAGATTATGTATCATTATATTCGTTAGACATCCCTTCTTGTTTATGCTGGGGATTACCTGGTAACCAGATGATGCACCTAGCATAGGGCTTGAGGAGACCTCATCCTTGGTCCGTTTTGTGCTTTATTAGAGTTATGTTAGGATCAAGGGCTTGTTTCAATAGTACGCTATTGAATGATAGTAAAGTGTTTTATTCCATAAGGCCAAGAGGGCTAGTCTGTGGGTTCTGAATTGTTATATTCCTTTAGGCCAAGAGGACCATGTGCTTGTTTGGTGCGAGTACATGTAATGCTTTTCTGTTTGAGTGATTGCATTAGACACGTTTGAGGAAGAGTGCCTCGAGGAAGCCTTCACTGCACGAGAGCTTCTTGTTGCCATTCCAGGTGGTGTCGTCACCTTTCTGAGTTTTGAGTTTTTTCCTCAAGCTGATGATGTTATTTGTTTATGTGAGGGTTCTTTTCTTTTCTTTCTGGGGACCGATTATCAAGGCATGAAGCCTTAGAGTTTGGTTAGGTATATTTGAGGGAGGTTTGAGAGGTTGTTTACCTTCTATTAAGACATTGTCAGGCATTAAAGACCTCTTTTCGAAGGAAGTCCTGGTGACCATGTCCTTCCTCCTTGTTAGGCAACTATTTTAGGAGCCCTTGCTATGGTGACAGAGTCACCGAAGCCTTCAAAGATAAAAAAGAGAGTAAAATTTGAATATACTAGAAAGGTAAACAATACAAGGGTGTGTAAATAGGCATTCTAATCCCTTAAAAAGAAAAGAAAAGAAAGAAAACTCATGAAAAGCAGACGATTATCACCTTTCAGAGGCTTGGTATTTTCTTGGAGTGGATTCAAGATGGGATCAATGCCTTGTCTTCCTAAGGGTAGCAAGTAGCCAAAATAAAGTATAAGGAAGGTTGGAGTAAAAATAAAAGTAAGCAAAAAAGAAAAGGATTACGCACTGGCTCGCGAGAACTTGGTAGGTTTTAGATGCCGAGTTAGGCCTTGAGGCCAATGCCCTGTTCTCCTTTGGTCACTCTACGCTTAGCTCCCTCCTTTTTACATGCTTGAGTATGTAAAAATTTAAAAGACAAATGTGTGTTTTTTAAAAAAATTCATGACCGCCTGGCTATAGGAGTCCTCGCCTAGTCGGAATTCCTAGTCTAGTTGTCATAAGTTGATAGGTAGTTCAAACCACCACTAGGATGACCTCTTTGCTAGTTCTTTCAGCTAGTCCGTGTTTTTCGATGGTTGACACGTGAATCAAAGTTGGATGGATCATTAGTGACCGTGGATTTGCCATTCCCATGGAATGAATATATACTATGAAAATAACTTTTTATAAGATTAATCAGTTTGCACATGAAAATTAGTAATTTTTTGTAATTTTCTATAAATAAAGAGAAAATAAAAGAAAATGGAAAAAATAAAAAATTTTACATCATAAAAATAAAGAAAAATAAGATTAATGCCTGTGATCATATAATGGAGCTGAAGCATAAGGTTTAGCCTCACTTAAGTCCTATTTCTTTGTTAGAGTGAGTTTTTATCGCTTTCAATATAGATAAATAAATTAAAAAACCATGCCTACACTTATCAACGCATACAAAAGTTTAAACAATAGGAGGTAAGGGATTATTGAGGGTTGAAATACGTTAAATTTTGATGTTGAATGTTGCATATCATATATAGTTCATGGTTTTTTTAATTTAAAGAGACTAGTAGCACGAGGAAGCTCGATGCTAGCCCTAAGCAACGAAGCACTATTGTGTGTAAAAGAAAAATCATGAAAAGAATTTCTTTGCACTTTAACTCTATTGATTTTCAATGAATATTTGTCTGAGCATGGTGGTCATCTTCACATTTGTATTTATGAAAATCATGGTATTGTATCATGGATGCATAGCACCTATTTGTATAAGTGAAGACCTGATGCTGAGAGTGTGAAGTATCCCAACCCATAGGGATAGATATTCAATTCTATAGGGTTTATTTTATGAGATTTATCTATTGTATCCTAGATCATTTTCTCAAAACGGTGGACTTTGTTTTGAATTTATTTTATGTTCACGGCACATCTTTGGGACAATCCCTAAGGTGTAGGAGAGCCATAGTGGAGTTGCAGTGATCAACTGAGACTGTGCTCCCTGTGTGTGTGATACGTGGTGCATAAAACAAATATATTTAGAGAGTCCTTTTGAGAAGTGGGAAAAATAATTAGTCATTGGATTATAAAAAATGTACAAATGTAAAGTCTTAGATGATGCTCCTAGCCGCGAGGTTGTGTGGGGTGGTTTTAGGTGAGTGGTAATGAGGCCCAGGCTAGTGACTTAGAGCTACTGTCATGCCCGTTTTAGGTCCCGAAGACTAGCATCATTATGTGATCTAGAACATGACATTTCTTCTCTTCACTATTGAAGCCCTTTTCTTTTATGTCCTCCTTACTTCTTAGAGTCCCCTAGGGTCTAATACTATAGATGAATTACATGGGTGTAGCAGACAGAATCTAAGAAAGCAGTAGAGAATACAAAACAAATATGAGAGAAGAAAACTACTTTATATTCAAACAAACTAATATAAAAATGGCTCAGTCTACCCATGTACTTTCATCGTGAAGCTTGGATGGCAATCTAAAGAGATGATATGCAAACAGATTAAGGCTAGCTAGAACAACTCTTATTGGGTGAAAGATAGATTAACCATGGCTTTGGAGGGGTCATCCTTTTATAGCTGGAGAACGTAGTCTGATCTGCCTATCCAACCTTTTTATGAACCTTTCCTAGTCCACTAGGGAATTCTATCTTCTCTCACCCTTCTTTGATTTCTTTCATCTCTCCTCTCTCTCTTTCATCTCTCGTCTCTCCTCTCTCCTCTCTCTCTTTCATCCTCTTTCTTTTGTTAACTCTCTCTCTCCACCCACTACCCTGTCTTCTTTTTGTACTCTTTCTCTCTCTTCCATCTTCCTTCTTTTACCCTTTATCTCTCCCATCTCTCCTCTCTCTCTCTTTTCCTTAAAAATATTCCATTTCTCGCTCTCTCTCTCTCTCTCTCTCTCTCTCTCTCTCTACACCTACTACCCTCTCCTCTCTCTCCCATCTTCCTTTCTCTATCCTTCCTCTGCCTTCTCTCTCTACACACTCTTCCTCTCTTCTCTCTCTACCATTCTCTCTTCCATCTCTCTCTCTCTACATACACAGACACACACACTCTCTCTCTTCCTCTCTTCTCTCCATATCCTTTCTTTCTCTTTCCTCTCTTCTCTCTCTTTCTACCTTCCTTCCTTTCTACCACAAATTTCTACTAGAAATTGTAAAGAAATTAACAAAACAAATAATAAATAAAAATTTTAAACCAACCAACCTTCTATTCTCTCTCCCTCTCTCTCTCTCTCTCTCTCTCTCTCTCTCTCTCTCTCTCTCTCTCTCTCTCTCTCTCTCTCTCTCTCTCTCCCCCCTATCTGTCCTCTTTCCTTTCATCATGTTTACAACAAACTTGGAATAACATTATTCTGGACTAAGCAAAAGCAAAGAAGAAAGAAGATATTTCCATTTTACCAAAGCAAAGAAGAAATTGATGGAAATAAAAAGAGAGAGAAGGTAATGCACTCACCTTCTTCAAATGGCATGGAGAAATGATGAGACAACAATGTGTATTTTGGGTTTTTTTCCAAATTTTACTAGTACTGGTATGTGCATCACAATTTTTTTTGAAATTGTGTTGAAATGGGCATGATGTATATTTTTAAAATGATGTCAAAATATGTGCTAGTGTGTGCAATTGAGATATTTTTTAAATTATGATGAAAAATGCACCAAAATATTTATCACAATGCACATCAAAAAAACCTTTTCCCTTGAAATATTGGAGTTTTTCATTGGTATATCGTTCATCCCTTGTGAAATATGCTGATTTTATACCTTACAATTGTCTCGAGAGTTATCAGGTCAAAAAACCCCCTTGATGTCTTGTGTTTCTTAAAATCAACAACCATTATCTACTATAATATCATTCCTTTGAGTATTTTGGAATCTTGGTTATACAAAACTTTCCTAGAAGGGGTTAAATGCCCAACATAATCCTTTCCTAAAACTCATGCCTCATTGAAATTAATGTCAAGACCAATACAACCTTAAGATCAACAAAAAATGCTGTAATGTTTATTGAATGACCCTAGTAGTGCTTATCTTTATGCTTTATAACAGTTGTCTAGCTAGCAAAAAGATCCTATCAATGGCCTTCGGACAAGTTTTGGCCTGTTTAGACAAAATTCAAGCTCAAAGATGAGAAACATTCTCATGTTAGAAAATTTTTAGCCAAAATTAAGTCATCACTAAGATTTTTCCAGACATCCAAAATAGCTTAAGAACTATTTTAAACACAATTTTGATACATGTTGTCATTATTGAAGCATACATCATATTTATTGAATGATATAGGGTCGAAACCACATAAGGATAGATCATATTCAATCTCAAGCAAATGAGAAATAAAATTTAAAACAAACTAAAAACAAACCAACCTTCTATTCTCTGTCTTTGTGTCTCTCCTTCCTTTACTTTTTTTCCTTTTATCTTGTGTTCTACAAATTTTAAACAACATTATTTTGAACTAAGAAAGAAACAAAGCAAATAAGAAGGCATATATTTCCATTTTATCAAAGTAAGAAAGAAATAAAGGGGGAGAGAGAGAGAGAGAGAGAGAGAGAGAAAGAAAGTTATATTAACGTCTTCTAAAGACCAAAACAGGCCTATGAGACAAACTGTGATACAACTGATGAGGTCCAGCTATCCAAAATAAAAGTGTTGAATGAAAAGCTAAAAACTGGAAACTGAAAATACGGTGCTGTGAGTGTGATAAGTGTCGTGTATGTGTATGTGCGTATGTAGCTCTGGTACTCTAGATAATAGCTACAAAAGGGGAACAAATGTCGGCTGTGATAGGGGAACAACTGTCGGCTGTGATAAAGTGGTGCGATGTGTATATGTAATAGATGCAGGGAGATATACTATCCTGGGATGTAGTAGTAGTCGTCGAAGTCGCTAATAGCAGGTGATCCCTCCTGGATGTAGGATGTGGTACATCGACGGTGGAGAAAGAGCAAACTGGAGATCTGAGATCCAATGTGTCGAGTGTCGTCGGATCTCAGTCTGCTGTCGATGTAGATCAAGAATCCTTCGGATCTCCTGTCAGTGTGGCTGTGGGGTCCGAAATCCACGGATCCTCGCGCGGCGTCGGGTACGTTGGTCCTCAGCCTGCTGTAGTGTGAGCCCGGAGGTCTGGCTGGAGGCTGGTACAGTAGCTCTCACTTTGTCTGTCTGAAAGAGAGAGAGAGAGAGAGAGAGAGAGAGAGAGAGAGAGAGAGAGAGAGAGAGAGAGAGAGAGAGAGAGAGAGAGAGAGAGAGAGAGAGAGAACGGCCAAATGATCTCTCATCCATATCAGTCATATATCCCTGAAGTGAGCTGCTCAATGTGTATCTAGATCTCAACTCTGAGTATGCCGGGCATCTGAGAACAAAATGCTCCTCACTCTCCACCTCTGATCTGCAAAGGGGGCATATCCTCTCCTCCCGCTGTCGTAGATTTCATGTAAGGGCTGCAGAACACGGGGTTCAAGGTACAGCCAATTTCATGTGGAAAGAAAGCAAATGCCTTACCATGACGTCCAAGCATCTCTCTAAAACATTCTTTTTCCACTGGAAGCAAAAAATCATCATTTCCAATCTTCAATTCTGCAAGAGTTTCAACTGTAAACTTATGTCCAATATTTGCAGGATCCCTCAACATAGGCTGCTTCATAGCTTTTTCAATCTGTTCATCACTATCAGAAGGAAGCGGGCCTGCAACCGGCTTAACCTTCTTATCAACTATTTTATATTTTGTGTCAACCTTGGCATCATTCAAGCACTCTTTTCTTTGCTGCAATTTCTGCAAATTTTCAGCAACTTTCAACTCTGTTGACTGAAAAATTTCAGCCTTTAGCTCTATGGACTGCATGGGTGCAGTCTGAAACTCTGTATGCAGAAATTTTTCTGCATTCAACTCTGTTGGCTGAATGAATTCAGCCCTCGGCTCAATGGACTGCATAGACGCATCCTGAAACTCTGTATGCAGAAATTTTTCTGCATTCAACTCTGTTGGCTGAATGGATTCAGCCCTCTGCAATTCTGTTAGCTGATCAAGATCAGCCATAAATTCAGTTTGCTGAGTTTTCTCAGCCTCTAACTCTGTTTGCAGCATAAAACCAGAAATTTCTTGAAACATATCCAAGGTTTGCATAGGTATAATCTTTGAACCCTTGCATACATCAGTTTTCAGCATTGCTCTCATCTCAAACAATGTATCTGCATAAGACATCCCTTCATACAATCCATCCACATGCTCTTCTGCTTGCAAAATACCTGCATTCTTCAACTCTTTCTCCTTACGACCAATGTACTGCCTGGCAGCTCTAGGCAAATCTGAAATTTTCTGATAACTCACTGAACTATCTGAAGTAAACCCAACAAAGTTATTGGAGAAAGACTGACTGCCAGGAGGCGAGATCTCCTCTTTTCTCCGCTCCGTACCACTGGCGTCTCGCAAGACAGCGGTACCTAATGAAAATCCAACTCCTTCGCAGGTAGTGGTGCCTCACGCAAGGAGTCCCTGTTTCTCGGATGATTTACCCCAACAGTCATAAACTGAACAGCTCGCATACCATCTTTACTGCGTATCCGCGCATAAGCTGATCCGTCATCCATCACTTTTGTTTCCATTCTTGCTTCTGTAATGAAAGGCTGTCCAAGAATAATCGGATAAGAACATGAATCCTGAACAAAGCAATGATAATCCTCTTCAACATTACCAATAGAAATTCTGATACTCGGACAAGCAGCATACAAATCACTAGAAGTATTATTGGCGGCTCTCATGCGCCAGCCATGCTCTGCATCCATAGGCCACTTGCCACTCTCATAAACACCTCGAGCAATAAGATTAATTTCAGAACCATGATCAACTAAAGCAATCAAGGGAATTTGTTTCTCTCCAATCCTTACCACTGTCTCAGTGGTCGCTCTAGCCCAATGACTTCGTGAAAAATGGCTGCGAGGAATGAGAATAGGGGTCTCATCATCTTCATACTGCGTAGGCTGCACTATTTTCTCCAATTGCGGATTAACAGAAGCATTCTCAACCATCACTGCATCATCATGCTCTTCCCCAAGAGCTCCATGCCACAATCCCTGTAAAGCAGGTCCTTCCATCGCATGTCGTTTCCTCCGCAAAAGATCCTGCATCTGATCCTGTATTTCTCTTCTAGCAATCCCAAGAGCCTCTCCAACAGTAAAAGTGACTTCACTATTCAAAATTCTTTCATGAAAAATCTTACTCATATCCGTTTGCATATCAAGGTCTGACAAGAGCTTGAATCCTGGCTCTTTTCTTGGTTGCTTCTTTTCCTTCTGCTTGTCTTCCATTGGTTGATCAGAACCTGTTTGAGCTGGAGAATTTGGCATAGGTGGAGCTGTAACAGGTGGTGAAACAAAGTCACCGCCTCTAGTCTTTTTGGAGGAGCTAGGACCCTCCTCATCTCTTCTTCTCTTTTCCTCAACCATGGCATCTAAACCCTGCGTTTTAGCCATATAAGCAAAAATAGAATACCTGTCAACAGGAGAATCCCATCCTGT
This sequence comes from Lygodium microphyllum, assembly GCF_053477565.2. Taxonomy (NCBI): domain Eukaryota; kingdom Viridiplantae; phylum Streptophyta; class Polypodiopsida; order Schizaeales; family Lygodiaceae; genus Lygodium; species Lygodium microphyllum. The sequence continues at coordinate 67,016,420 of NC_141139.1, forward strand.
TTCTCCTCGGATGCTAGAGCCCACACAAGTCATAGTAGAAGTTTGAACTTTCCCTCTTCTCGCTATCTCCAAGGCAGAAGACCATAAAGCAGAGTCTCCATCAGATTTTTGCTCAAGCTGGACTCCAAAAGCTGAAGCATCTCCTCTAACACTCACATAAGCTGATCGCGCAGCCATATCATCAACAAGCTTCTTCATACCTCCCTTACCAAAGTTCGTGTCAAGAGGAGCGCCAGTCTCTGTCAGCCATATCTTCCCATCTTGTCCCCAGAACACTACATTCTTCTTACGTGCTTCCTGAAAAGCATCACAATCTCTGCAGTGTTGGTGCTCTGTACTATCACACCAAATACATCGACGCCCTTTTCTTTGACCAGCTGGAAAAGCAGTCACTGGAGCAGGTGCTACAGCAGGTACTGACATAAGTTGCTCCTTTAACTTACCAACTTCAGCTTTGACTGCTTCAATCATCAAATCCGCCAAGCCTTTAATAACATCATCTACAGATAAGGGCACTGGAGCAGCAGGAACTGGTGGATTCACAGCAGGAAGAGTAGGCTTAGGCAAAGAAGCAGCAGGGGTAGAAGAAGAAGTCTCCAAGGATTTTTCAGGAACTGATCCTGTGTTTCGATGCAATCTGACTCTCCTGCGCTGCTTCTTGACAAGAGCATTCACAGCATCAATGACATGTCTCCACTCAGTCTTTAAACCTGAATCAGTAGCTTGATCTTCCAAAAGATCATCCAACTTTTTCTGTAAATCAGCATCTGCAGCTTGCAAAAATAACTCCACTTTCTGCATCTCCAAAGCTTGCTGTTCAGTCCCATCCAACTGATCATAACGACTTTCAAACTCTCGCAGAAGAGCGGTAACAGAAAGTCCCTTATTAGGCATAGAAACCCATGCTAAAAAATTCCTGCGATTCATAAGACCTGTATCCTCCAGGAAATATTCATCTTTTAATGCCTTTTTAAATTCAGCCCAACCTGCATGTGCCTCTTGAATTTCTGCAATTCGACCTTCAAGAGCGCGCACCACGATCCGCAAGAAGTAGCGGCTCCAAACACCTTGAGAAACACCAAAAAACTTCATCTTTTCTTCATACAAATGCAGGTAAGTTGACACTTGCTGGCCATTAAACTGCTTCATCTCCTGTTGGACAGCTTTCAAAGCATCCATAGCATCACTGTCTCGTTTTGCATGAACTTGCTGCTGCATATACATGGTAAATGACTGAAACAGGTTCTTCATGACATTATCATCTGTCATCTCTTCTTGCGAGTCTCCCATCTTGCTGATGACGCAGCACTTTCACGTCGGGTTCACCAGAAATGTCGTAGATTTCGTGTAAGGGCTGCAGAACACGGGGTTCAAGGTACAGCAAGAAATAAAGACTATCAAGAAGATCTCGATAACACAATATTTGATGCCAAGTTCATTATATTGCTTGTCATAATCGTAGAGTTACAACAAAGAAATGGAGCAAACCCATGTTCTTTATATGCTGTCATGAACAGTTTTGGTATTTCATCCTTGGTAACCAAAGATCCTTATATTTTATTTCAATTTCCACTCTTCCTTAGGTTTTAATACAGTTTAGGGTGATCTGTAAGCAATCTGGACAGAATGGTTCTCCTTCTTCAAGCTCTGATTCATCTTCATCAACAACTGTTGCCTTTAACTGCAATACATTTGCGCAGAATTAGAGATAGATTCCACATGATACAGTAGAACATAGCACAATCGGTTCTTCAAAAACAATAAGTGGCCAAAACCAGCAGCAATTCCCTGATTGTATTTGTCTAAATCCTTCGGCTATGTGTTGAAAAAGAAATTCAGAATTTCTCTTCAGTCCAGGAAAGCTGCAGGATAGGCGTATTTGTTCCAGGTGTATGAGGGTCCCAAACCCTAAGAAATGGATCTGTCCCACCACCAGCAATCAGGACAGAACTCTCCCCTCCTACACTGACACATAGAATTACTTTTGAACCTATCAAAGAATCTGTGTTAACTCCAGTTTCTGTATCCCATGTTCGTATGGAGTGATCCCAAGAAGCTGAAATAATCGTATCCCTTTCACTCCAAACTGCAGCTGAATCACATTGTGTGTGTGCTTCAAGTGTGCTGACTGCTTCAACTTGAATTTCTTGAACTTCGGCAAGGGATGATGAGTCATCTAGTTTTCTCTTTTTATTCTGCACAATATTCTCTTCAATTCCCTGTATTGAGACATTCCACAGATTCAATGTGCAATCCCATGATCCAGAGCAAACAAGGTTACCAGATGTATTGGAAGCAACGCATTGAACTGATGAGTTGTGCCTTCTCAAAACTCTAACAGTTTTGTCAACAGACACTGAACTATTAGACCCTTTTGCTGATGAAAGCAGCTAAATACGAGCTTTTCGATCTTTTGAACCAGAAACTAGCTTGTAGATGTCAGTTGGTGATGCTGGTGAGGAAATTGTTGCTAAAGAAGTTATTGCATCAGTGTGACCTTCCAACACTTGTGCACAGGATCCATCAGCATTCCAGATCCTTACTAAGCTGTCATAAGATCCCGTTGAGATTTAACTTGGATGGGAACCAACAACTACACTGACCCAATCATTGTGTTCCCGTGGCTTCTCTTTTTCTGGAGGAGAAATTGCATACGCATATTCTATATTCACAATGGATTCAGCAGATATATTCCTTGCAAATAGAAACTGCTCCAAAGATGTTCTGAGCAGCTCATCATCAACAAGAAAGTCAAAAGGTTGTGGTTTTTCGCGTCCAAGTAGAGCGTTAATGACCTCAGAGAGCCCGTAGCGAGTGAGATGAGCAGGCACAGAGAAGGGCGTGTTAGGCACCCGGTATTCGGCAGATAACTGAGTAGAGAACCGGACCTGCACTTGCCTCTCCTCCACCTCCATCACGACGGCTGCGGCTGCCCCCCTCTCTCTCTCTCTCTCTCCATCGACATCATCTTCTGTCAAGTTACAATTGTTAGGAATAACTTGAAATACATTCTGCTGTAGTCGTTGCTTTCCGAATGTCAAGAAAGCGTCACTCCTAGAGATTGTAAGGACGGCAGGAAGTCCGTTCTCTCCTTAAACGCTCCAATTCAGCAAGCAAAGATGCCATTTCTTCTGCGTTTTTCAGTTGATTGAAAGTGAATATTCTGTGTTAACACGATTTCCAGGACTCCGATGAATTAAAGCCACAGTAGCCTTATATGTTGAACCAGCCTCTAGACAAAAAGCGGCAGCAACAGCGAGAGAATCAGAGGCAAAGGCCATGGAATTGCAGAGAGAGTGAGTGATCTGAGCTTCTTGTCTACCATCGAAATTTCCGCAAGCTTCCAGATTTGCTGATGCTCTTAGCACAATCCGCCCAGGTCCGTCCTTGGCAGAGACACCCCTCCTCCTTATCTGACTGCACTCCTCACAGAAGCGAGTCGAAGGTAATTCCACGCTCACGTTCGGCCTTCAGCTTGGCCCTGAACTCCTTGATGAGAGCGACATGCTCTTCGTTGCCCTTGCTCTCTTCCTTCTGCTCGATCAAGGAAACGATGCGCCCAGAGGCCCCTTATCATTGGTGAACGTGATCTTATTCTTCTGCCCCGTCGTCTTATCCTCAGCGGAGACATTCAGAATGCCGTTGGCATCGATATCGTAGCAGACAGTGATTTGAGGCACACCACGAGGAGCAGGGATTATCGATCCTACACACCATACAGCATGTGCTCCACACCACAACTGCCAGAAATCTTGTTCAGAGCTATATTCATGTACCCAGCGTCCAGTAATAGAGTCGTAGACTTCAGTGATGCTATTAAAAACCTTGGACTCCGCTGGTCCTGTTACAATAATTTTATAGCTGTTGTTAGTTTTGTCAGTGACCATTCCGAGGATGTCAATGTGCCGGACTTGAAGTGGGCTAGGAAGAGACCTTTGGCATTTAGTTACTGGATTGCAAACCGTAAGACTTGGATGCTCTGTATTGCGACTTCTAAAGCACAGTAAACCCCCAGAAGATGCCATTAGGAGCACCTGCTGAGGGTCTAAGGAGCATCTGGCAAAAACAGGGATATTACTCCAACTATTTGAAACAGGACTGCATGCTGCAATAGCATTGGAGTTGCAATAAACTAGGAACCATGAGGCACGTGGGGATACCCTGGCCCATAGAGTCAAAAACCTGTTGGAGGAAAGAACTGCCCTCCACTTTTTGCACACACACTGACACTGCAGGAGATCGGTCACTGACAAGAGAGCAAACACCTTTTCAGCAAGATCTTGATGCAGTTTATCCCACTCACTACCGTATCCTAACACCCTCTTGGTGCGCTTGCATGTATCTCTCACCAGGGTTAAGCAAAGGCTATCTTGAACTGCAGCCATTCTGGTCAAGACTATCAGTTATCAGGTTATGTTCTCTGCCTCTGAAACAAAAGAACTTGCCTGCTCACGAAACCTGTGATTAAATCCAAAAAAAAGTGTGCAAGAATCTTCATGCACAGCTTCCCATGCACAACTTTTGGGTGGTTTACACACTTCGAATGCGCAGCAATACGACACCGCGGGATGCCACTGGCTCTGCCACTCTCAATCATAAGCTGATGTGATGATACCATGAGCTGTCCAATAAGAACTCTCAATCGATGTGGCATATAGATCTGCATATATCTCGGAATCTCTATGAATCCCTGCTCTGATATCCTCAAGAATTGTGTATAATAATGTGCCATCTTCGATGGCAGTGGCTGTGCACGGCTGACCCATGTCCTCTGTATATAAATATGCCATATCTCCTGTCTGATGACTCTGTTCCTCTCAGAGAGAGAGAGGGTGTAAGTGGGAGCCTGAGTATCATATAGAAGAGGTGGGAGTCTATCAATGTCCAGCCCATGTCTGTCAAACCAAGCTCTAGTCTGTGCATACCATGATGTGGTATCCCCCGCTCGAGCCATCTCCTGAGATGCCATATATGCTCTATATGCAATGCGATCTCTGTCCATATCCTGAAATCTATGTAGGAATCAGACTGTCTGAAATAATGCCTTGACTAGCACGGGCGGTGTGGCAAGCTCTGCTCGCACAATGTCATGTGGAATTGAGGCCTTGCTGTGAATCAATCTAGATATCATGATCACCTGAGGTCTCTCCATCAATGTCCATACATAATCGGCAAGGCCTGGCCCCCATATAGCCGCTCCATACATCAGTCCTGGAGTGACTAGAGTATCAAAGAGCCACCCCTTGGTGCGGGGCTCCTGGAAATGTGCCTGATGACACTGTCGCTCCATAAGAGCCAATGCTGAGTATCCTCTAGTGAGGCGGTCACGAGCTGCCTGTGTCATCGAGAAAGTCCCTGAAGCTGCTGTAAAGGTGACTCACCTTCTTAAAATGGCATAAAGAAATGATGACAGAGCACTACACTTTCAAGTTTTTTCCCAAATTTTACTAGCATTGGTATATGCATCAATTTTTTTCAAAAATATGTGTCAAAATGGGAGTGAGAAATATTTTTTAAATTATGTCAAAATATGTGTTCGTATATGCACCCAAAATACTTTTCAAATAGCAAGTGAATATGCACCAAAAATTTTATCAAGAATTACCAACGCATATCAACTAAAATTTCTCCCTCAAAATGTTGGAGTTTTTCATCGGTATAGCACGAGGAAGCTCGATGCTAGCTCTAAGCAATGAAGCACTATCGTGCATAAAAGACAACTCATGAAAAGAATTGTCTTTATACTTTCACATTGCTGATTTTCAATGAATATTTGTTTGAGCATGATGGTCATATTCACATTTTCATTGATGCACCTATGGTATTGTATCATCGATGTATAGCACTTGCTTGTATGAATGAAGACTTAACACTAAGAGTGCTAAGTATCCCAACCCATAGGGCTCGATATTCAATTCCTTGGGGTTTATTTGGTGAGGTTTATTTATTATCTCTTAGATAATTTTATCAAAAGAGTGGGCTTTGTTTGGAATGTGTTTGATGTTCATGGTGCATCTTAGGGCCAATCCCTAAGGTGTAGGAGAGCTGGAGTGGAGGTGCATTGATCAATTGAGGGGTGCTCCCTCTGTGTGTTTGTTGTGTGGTCTATAACACTAGCATGTTTAGGGACTCCTTTTGAGGAGTGGGGGAAAGAATTAGTCATTGGACTATGGAAAATGTACAAATGCAAAGTCTTAAACGACGATCCTAGGTGCGAGACTGTGTGGGGTGGTTTTATGTGAGTGGTAATGAGGTCAAGCTATTGCTTAGAGCAAATGTCAGGCATGTTTTAGGTCCCGACAACTAGCATCGTTATGTGATTTAGAACATGACATTTCGTCTCTTAACTATTGAAGACTTGTTCTCTCATGTCCTTTCTACTTCTTAGAGTGACCTAGGCTCTATACTATGCAGAAATTACACGGGTGTAGCAGATAGAATCTAAGCAAGGAGTAGAGAATACACAATAAATATGAGAAAAAAACTATTTTATATTCAAACAAAATAATATAAAAATGGCTTAGTCCACCCATGTATTTTTATTCTGACGCTTAGATTGCAATCTAGAGAGATGATAGGCAAAGAGATTGAGGCTAGCCAGAACAACTCTTATTGGGTGAAAGATACATTAACCATGGCTTTGGAGGGGTCTTCCTTTTATAGTTGGAGAACATAGTCTCAACTGCTTATCCGACCATTTTATGAACCTTTCCTAGTCCACCAAGGAATTCTATCTTCTCTCTGCCCTTCTTTGATTTCTTTCATCTCTCCTCTCTCTCTTTCTTCCTCTTTCTTTTGCTATCTCTCTCTCTCTCCGCCCACTACCCTCTCTCCTCTTTGCACCCTTCCTCTCTACTCTTTTTCTCTCTTCCATCTTCTTTCTTTCACCCTTCTATCTCTTCCATCTCTCCTCTCTTTCTCTTTTCCTTAAAAATCTTCCATTTCTCCTCACACACACACACACACACTCTCTCTCTCTCTCTCTCTCTCTCTCTCTCTACACCTACCACCCTCTCCTCTCTCTTTCCTTACTTCCTCTCTCTTCCATCTTCCTTTCTGATCTATCCTTCCTCTCCCTTCTCTCTCTACACTCTCTCTGTCACTTCTCTCTCTCTCTCTCTCTCTCTCTCTCTCTCTCTCTCTCTCTCTCTCTCTCTCTCCCCCCACACACACACCCCCCACACCCTCTTCCTCTCTTCTCTACATATCCTTTCTTTCTCTTTTGTCTCTCCTCTCTCTGTCTACCTTCCTTTCTACCACAAATTTCTACCCGAATTTGTAAAGAAATTAACAAGACAAATGATAAATAAAATTTTTAAACCAACCAACCTTCTATTCTCTATACATATATATATACACATATATATATATATATATATATATATATATATATATATATATATATATATATATATATATATATATATATATATGAGCTCTTTCTCCTATTTTCCCTTTTTCCTTTTATCATGTTTATGAAAAAATTTGAACAACATTATTCTAAACTAAGAAAAAGTTGACGGAAAGAAAGAGAGAGAGAAGGTAATGCACTTACCTTCTTCAAATGGCATGGAGTAATGATGACACAAGTGTGTGTTTTTTGGGTTTTTTTCACAATTTTACTAGTATTGGTATGTGCAACATAAATGTTTTTAAAAAACATGTTGAAATGGGCATGATAAATATTTTTAAAATGATGTCAAAATATGTTTTGCTATATGCACCCAAAATATTTTTCAAATTGCAAGTGAATATGCACCAAAAGTTTTATCAAGAATTAGTAATGCATATCAACTAAACTTTCTCCCTCAAAATGTTGGAGTTTTTCATCAGTATATCATTCATCCCTTGTGAAATGTGCTAATTTGAGGTAGTGGGAAGGCTAAAAATAAGGCACATTCAAAACTGGAAGTAGTCAATCGCCTTTATGATTAATTAGGCTTATAAGGCTTTTAAAATTTTCATTGCTAGGTGTTCTACAAAACTCACTTATATGCCCACAAGGGCTATTCTTATTTAAGCTTATAAAGATAGGTTTTAATGTTAGTACTACTTCTTGATATGTTGATAGACTTACAATCTATTGATACCTTACAAGTGCTTGAAGAGTTCTCATGTCAAAAACCCCCTTGATGTCTTGTCTTTCCTAAAATCACCAACCATTACCTACTATAATATCATTCCTTTGAGTATTTTGGAATCTTGGTTATATCAAACTTTATTAGAAGGGGTTGGATGCCCAACATAAACCTTTCCTAAAGTTCATGTCACATTGAAATTAATGCCAAGACGAGTGCAATTTGAAGATCAATATCAAATGTTGCAAAGTTGCTTGAATGACCCTAGCAATGCTTATCTTTGTGCTTTCTAACACTTGTATAGCAAGCAAAAAGAGCCCATCAATGACCTTCAGTCAAAATTTGGCATGTTTAGCTAAAGTTGAGGCTCAAAGATGAGAAACATTCTTGTGTTAGAATTTTTTAAAATCAAAATTAAGTCATCACCAACATTTTTCCACACATCCAAAGTAACTTAAGAACTAATTCTAAACACTATTTAGATACATGTTGTCATTATTAAAGCATAGATCATATTTATTGAATTATAGAGAGTCAAAACCACATAAGTATAGTAAGTAACCCATACAACCAAAATGATATCCAAATGCCCCCAATCTATACAATCTCATTCTACACTATGATTTGAGTTTTTATAGGAAGAAATAGATGCTTGAAGTTCTAAGGAATGGGAGATTAGATCCGAGACTACTAGAAAGGCAAGGAGAACAAAGAGAGGACCTTCCCACGAGATTAGGCCATTGTCCAAGTAAGGATATGATGAGAAAGGAACTCCAAAGAGCCACTATCTATGTAAGGAGTTGCATCTTAAATAACCTTTGAAGCATCCTATTCAATCTTCTGACATGAGATATTTTGAATCGTCGCAAAGTGGACATGACACACAATATTATTGGTACTTTTATCTATTTTCTTATCAATCTTGTTTTATGTTCCTATGGATGTTGGCCATCTTTTACTTCAATTCTTAAAATCCATATTGAAGCTTTAATTTTACATTAAAGAGGAGAAACACGAGCTATAATATTAAGGTTGATAGAGAAAGTTTTATGAAAGAAGAGAATATGCAAATGTAGGGCAAGGAGGAGGCAAACCTTTTAAACAATGTCCAACATAGAGAGAAGGAAGAGAAGAATAGATTGTTAGATTGATATAGAGGAAAATTGACATAGTGACTATTTGGTACCAAAATACAAAAAAGAAAAGAAAAGAGAAAGGTTCAAAATCTGAGAAAGGTGACACTCTACATAAGTGGTATGTATTTGTCATCCTCTGAGTTGCACCACATATTACCATGTCTCATACAAGAATGGGTAGCTTTGGATGTTCGACTCTCCTTAAACCTTAGTTAATTAGCAACTTATTAATTTTCTTAAAACACTCCCTTTTATTGAATTTTGTCCTTGATGTTTCGTTGATAGTATCAAAGGGAGGTCAATATGAAGCCATGGTGTTTTTGTAAAATCCCTCTTGCATGCTTAAAACTAGTATGTAGAAAATAAATTGGTATGGTTACCAAGGCCTCATAAACTAGTTTCCTAGCACCACAACCATTTACGAGTCCTATCTTAGTTACTATAACCACCATGAGTACATGAGAGTTACCCAATCTATAAAAACAATCATAGGTTGAGTCACCAAAGTAAAGCATGCACCAAAAAACAAATAAATGAGTTGTTTTTTGCAGAAACAAGACACAAACACCACCCAAAAACAGTCATACTTGGCCCTTGTCACTCCAATTGTATGGATAAGCAACAAACCAATTATTTGAGTCTAAAAGGGAAAGCAATCTAATTGTAAAACTCCAAGATTAAAGCTGTCGAATGGATGCTCTCCACTCTATGTTGAAGACTCAATAACCATCAAATTTCTCTGATCCAACAAAGAATTTGAACGTGCCGTCATTTTCAATTTCTACTACTGCATCTTATACAAAATAGTGAGCTAGTCCATCTTATGCCAATGTACATATGCTGCACAATGTTGTAACTTCTTATGTGACTTCTATCTCAACTATTGAAGAACCCATTAAAATGGAAAAGGGAGAAAATACCAATCAATCAAGAGTAGTAAAGAGGTAATAGATGTAAATCTATTTGCGCATAGCTCTAGTAAGTCGAAACATTCTATTGTCTTCAAACTAATTACTTACAGAAAAGACCACTTGCTATATCTTAACTAACCTAGGAGCCTTACAAGAAGACTAAACTCAAGCAACAACTCATTGCCAATGACGTAGCATGAATATGAAAACATTCTAGCTTGTCCATGCAATAGTAAATAAAGCCTATCACAATCTGGAACTCAAACTTATTACCCTTATCCCTTCATATTGCACCAATCTCTCTTCTAGCAAAGTCCAAGATTAGAATCTTGTTCTTGATGAATTGGGATGCCATCAGAGTATCACTGAACAGGTCAAAGGTTGCATCAGGAAAAATGGTGAACAATGTAGAACCATGAAGACTACTAAATGCAGTCCCACCAATGTGGCTCCCACATCCCCCAGTGTAAAGGTTACTATACATAAGCTTTCCTTGAACAACAAATGGAAATATCATCCTCTACACCCTAAAGTTCTAGTTGAAGAGGAAATACATGCTACTAGTACGCTAGGAAGACAATACACAACATGGGATGCCATAATGCTATTATATCACATACCTAGCTGATAGGTCATAGGGCATAGATGATTATGCTATGGTTCAATATATCATGAAGATTTGTGCGTGGCTATTTAAATATATTTTCATAAATGTAATTCTAGAATTCTATTTTAATGTTAGTGTGTTAAATTGTTGGTGCTACATAACCTTAATAGACCATTGAAGAAGGGCATTTAAATGATGAGGAAAAGAAAATCCTTCTTCAATAAAGGATGGATGAGAGTTCTCCTCATCTAAAGAAGCATGGTAGTGTAAATTTCAACCTAAACTTGGTTCGGAAGGATGATAAAAAAGGTTACCCTTCAACAAAAGGCATAGTTGCTTTCGAATTTGAGGGCTCTAAGGTTTGACAACGTCGTCCTCCCATGTGGTAATAAGCGCGAGGTGAAATGGAAATTCCTTCTTCAATAGAGGACTTTGAAAGTTTTACTCATCTAAAGAAGGGCAATATTGCCAATTTTAGCCTAGAAGGACGACGAACCGAAAGGTTGCCCTTCAACACAAGACATAGACATTGATAGAAGGAAGTTGTCGAGCCCTTCAGCCCTCAAATTTGAAAGGATCGAGGGCTGCTGGCCGCTGAAGGGCTTTTGAAGCCGTGACGACTTGCTCCCTTGTGGTAATAAGCGCTGTAGACTTTGACAAAGGACTCACACGTTGGTAACTGCTTCGAAGGAGGACTCATCCGGCCTTCCCAAACTCTAATTCCGCATGCCCCGGTCGAGAGCGTTTCACGTTTGAACAAGAGACGTAGCAGCGCCGTTCAAAAGCAAGTTTTTCCATGCTTGCCGTTTCCTTGGATGGACAACAGACGTAGCAGCGTGCGACCGCGTCGGCCGCACACTCTAGACAGCTAATTCATCCACGGGTCGATGACGTCGTCCGCTGACATTTGAGGACGTCCCAGGACAACTAGTCATCTAGTTCTATCAGTACTTTGCGCTGCTAATTATATATAAGAGTCGGATCGGTAAGCGAAATATGAATCAAGACGAGGAGCATAGGCGCAGATCATAACACAACGCAACAGACCTTACATTTCACTCAGAGCAGACGTACTCCTCTTGATAGAGCCCGTACCAGAAACGTCACTCAGAGCAGTACTCTTAATAGAGGCCGCATCAGAAACATCAGGCTGCGCGTCCAATACTTTCTTCGATAAACGACACTACAAATTGTCCGCAAGCGACGATATGGCTGGTGCAAGCTGCTGCAGGTCATCGCTGGTAGCATCACTGGCCGTCGTGACAATGATACTGATGAGTATGACAAGTGAGTTAATAAATATTGTATCGGCCACTTCCTTCAATGTGGTAAACCATTGCGGGAGCACCCTGGGCGTGCAAGTGCGGGAGAACGCCAGCGGTCCGTCCATAGGGACCACAGGCTTCTCCCTGGCGTCCGGCGAGACAAGGTCTCTGACGCCCCCTAATGGCTGGTCGGGCAACTTGGGGACAGGCACGCCGAGCCTCCTGGCCGAGTTCACCATCAACAACCCGGCGGGTACGGACTTCTACGACGTGAGCGCCGTGGACGGCTTTCAGCTGGGTGTGGGCATGAGCATCACAGGCGACGGCGCGGGCGTTTCCTGCAGCGCGGCGCGCTCCATCTGTCCCTCGGGAAACATCAACGGCAATGCTTGCGTCAACCCCAACCGCGACGACCCCAACACCGGTTACGCCCAGAACGTGCGCGCCTCCTGCCCCGACGCCTACAGCTGGTCTAAGGACGACCACGCCACCCACGGCACGCCCACAGGGGGCACCTTCGCCATCACCTTCTGCCCCTGAATACCTACCTATCTCCATTAATATACGGCCTCCCGCACTAGCGCCAGCTAGTTATTATAAGCGACTGTGTACCAGACCAGCGGTGCGTTGTAATAAAACGTCCGTCGTCCGGTTAATATGCATTCATCTGACATGACTTGACTTGGATGAAATTTCCATGGTCGAAATACTAAGTTCTCCATAGTGATTCGAGTATCCCTTATTACTTCGGAGAGTGCTTTAATAAGTGATAATTGAGTACGTAGTCGCAATCAAGAGTCTAAACACACTAAAGGCTAGATAATTCTATCTGTCATCATGGCAATGATCAACTGAATAATACACTACACACTAGATTGCAAGCTAGCAAGAATGTCGGCAGCTTGTCACGTTTGTACAATGGGAGTTATTTTTGAAAAGCAGGGTTCCATAGAGCTCCTTGGTAGGGGGCTTCTTTTCACAATATCATTGCACGCTTCATAGATAAAGGTTTGTGCGTTGCTAGAAGAATAAGGCCTTTATTAAGAGAGGCATGGGCATGGAACTATAACTTAATATATCATATCTGTGCTACAGACTTGTTTGATTTGGTGCCTTAATTTTCCCTCCCACAATATTAACATTATGTAAAAAATAATTCCTCTAATAAAACTATTTGATGATTTAAGATCACTATAAAAACCCTAATGGGTATTTAGAGCTAAAGACATGTCATATAGTCCTACTTACTCTATCAATATAATCTGATCTTCAAATTCTTTGATATATAAATCATATGTTTACGAAATGATGAATGTAGAATAGATGGATATGCTTATGTTTAATGAAAGGAGTTCTTGCATATCATAACAACTCCAAGACAACCATGCATCCAAGTTGCACAAGTCATGCACGCTCTCTCTATGGATGAACTTGAATATGATGAAATATGCATGATAGGGTTGTGGTTGGATCTCAAATTTTTTTTCTTCCCTGATTATACAGATTCATAATACCAACACTAGATTCAAATGTTATTGTCTATTTGTGTATGTGCTTTTGAGTCCTATGCACATTGAATTCAAACTTAGGTTTCTGTGAGAGACATTATTATTTAGGATATGATTTATGCAAGAGCAAGTGAGACAACTTCACACACTATTAGATATTTGAGATATCTAGTAGTTAAATCATGGATTTTGCAAGTCTTGTAGTATTTATAGTCCTAACTTTTCATATTATTATGAAGCTATGGATGATTGTGGTACTCAATGCACTCCTTGAGGCAACCTATACCTTCATAGTTTTTTCAACAAATTTGTATATATGCACATGCGCAATCACTTACTTACAAAAAGTATAGCATAACAAGTCAAATCAACATAAAAATGTGATCCTCAACAAGAAGTTCAGGAGTATTATGAAATGCAGCAACGATATTCACAATTCTAGTATGGTTGTAATAGGGAGATTTGTCAAATATCACTATTCATCTATGTGCAGGGATTCTTGAGATGTATATGTATTCCAAAGAAAAAATTAGCCTTTATTTACAAAAAACACTATGTATGCAATACATCATGTAGTTATAGAGCTAATCTAACATAGACATTTTACAAGGACACATGGTAGGTCAAGGTGTTGTGAACACTAATGCCTTGTTTATGCACATTATGAGAAGTAAGACAAAAGGTCTCTATAATAGTTTGATGTCTAGAAAATAATGAGGCTAGTCAATGTAAAGCAACTTTAGAGCATGCATGTCTAAATATTGTATACAAAATTACTATGCAAAAAAATGATTTTAACGTTGAAAGATGAGATTAGATAGAAATAATATTTACAAAAATCAACGCATAATCTAGTCCCAACATTTTAGAATAACTCAAAGAAAAATAATGAGTGCAAATGGGCAACTTAGACCCCTTAGTTGCTAGTATTTAAACTCACATATTCTCTTTAGATTACTAGTACACCGTATGGCATGTATACCTCTTTACATATTGTGCCAATTTTGATAAGTGTGGGGATGTTTATTAGATGGTAAATAAGATTTGAAAGCTACTAAATTTCATAAGATTACTAGTACACCTTATGGCATGTATACCTCTTTACATATTGTGCCAATTTTGATAATTGTGGAGATGTTTATTAGATGGTAAATAAAATTTCAAAGCTATTAAATTTCATTAGAGACCAACATAATCAATACAAGGCATAAGGAAAATAGTAATGTTGATTTCTGTTGCAGTTCTAAGAAAAATAAGAATGCAATACAAGCACCTATGGGTGTGCTCATATGCACTTGATGTATATCTCAGTATTTCTTCATGAAAATGCCAATGCAAATTTGGATATGCATATTGATGCAACTTAAAATTTTTCCCATTAAAAACACGTTTTATGCATATTCTAACACTAGTTAAATTTACTTTTGGTTAAAAGATCCTTGTTCTCCTCATTTTTATGTTATCAGAACTTGAGATACATATTTAAACCCTACTATATTTTGCATTTTTCCTATTTTCACTCCCATGGTTAATTTTAATAAGCTTAGAGTATGAACATTAAATCCAACTAGAAATTGGTAAAATTTGATTTAGTTTTTCAAAGTGTTGGTTTGGATTAATAAAGAGAGAAAGAAAGGTGAGGGATTAGAGAGAGGAGGGAGAAGGGTAGAGGAAGAAAGGGAGAGGGAGAAAAGAGACAGAAAGGGAGTGGAAGGAGAGAGAGAGAGAGAGAGAGAGAGAGAGAGAGAGAGAGAGGATTATAAATGTAGGGAGAGGAGAGAAAATATAATAAAGAGGAGAAACTAGAGAGAAATTAGAGTAGAGAGGAGAGAGAAGAGGGTGGAGTAGAGACAGTGTCTCCTTTGGTGGACCAAAATGGCAAACAATTTGCTCTATAATGAAATATGATGTTTTCTTAGCATTATCATTCATCGTTTCTTGAGCTTCATACCACTTTGTAAAGTAGTCCATTGCTACAATAATATATCGCTTTTGCGTAGATGATGAAGGGTAGATTGGTCCCACAAAATCAATACCCTATTATTCCAAGGGTTATGTAGCTAAAATAGGGTTTAGAGGTCGCTTACAATTTTCCCTTGCATAATGTCTTTGATAGATATCGTAGCGCTTAACATAATTGAAAGCATATTGGAAAATCTATTGCTACCAATAGCTAGCACAAAGAGCTTTTTGGGCGATAAGCCGACTAGCAAAATGTCCCCCACGTACTGAATCATAGCACTCTTCAAGAATGAATGGTACCTCACAAGTACTACATAATGGTGATAAATATCATCTACAACTCTCCAATACAAGACACCAACTATAATCGAAAAGAGTAATGTTTGTTACTTGATCTTTCTCATTTTAGACTTTGATAAAGCATCCCTAGATCCTCCTGTATATAAATAATACATTATACTTGCATACCAAGAAGGGATGGAAGTTGTATCAATCTTGAATAAACCTTTAATGTCACTTCCTTCAACCAGAATTTCCTTTGGCTCCCCAAAATCCACAAGACATTCCACAATACCTTGCATCTTCAGTGGTTTACTCCTAATCTTAGAATCGAACTCTTGCAAAGTAATTAACCACTTTACTAAATGGTCAAGGGGCTACAATTTTTTTAGCAATGGTGCAAGTACTTTCGCCTTCGTGAAAAATACTACCTTCTCATAGAGAATATAATGCTGAAAATTTCTTCTTGGTGAAAACCATTATAAGGCACAATTTCTCCATGTACGTATAGTTGACTTCAGATATTCCCAACTTTTTGCTAGCAAAGGCAATTTAATGATACCAATTCTCTTTCCAAATTGGGTTAAACAATAGCTGATACTATGCGTTGTTGCTATTGAAAATATATAGAAAACTTCACCTCTTCTAGGCGCTTTTAGAATTAGCACTTTCACTAATTCATGCTTCACATCCTCAAAGGATACTTGATAGGCTTCATTCCACCCAGGTAAGTTACTCATGAATATATATATGTGTGCATCACGTGGATTCAAATAAGGTATTTTTAAAATACAATTTTTATATATTTTTTACATATAGAAGGGTGTAATATAAAGGAGTTATTTACAGATTGAATAGAAAAGGGTTATGTTTTATTCATGAAAATTCCACTCAAACAGATAGTTAAAGGATATGAGGTTCGTCAATGGCAACACTCTATCTGCCACTACGTTGATAAATCTTCAGTAATATCCTAGTGATAATGAAAATTTGTGCACCTCTTTTAGAGTACATAGTGGGCTCATAGCAACCATAACCTTTATCTTTTCAAGGTTAGTCGCAATACCAACAAAACTAACCACTTGGCCTAGTAAGAACCCATAGGGTACCCCAAAGGTGCACTTTTATGGGTTAAGGGCAATGCAGAATTGTCTATAATGCTTAAAGCATTTCCTTAGAATGACGAGTTGTCTTTTCCTTGTGGCGGCTACCCCAAAATCATCAATAAATACTTTTAACTCCTCTAGGGAGGTATCACCAAAAGTCTTCTCAATCGTTGTTCATTGCCAAGAACTAGGCACATTGCATAGACCGAAGGCCACCACATGATATGTAAAAGTACTCAAGATAGTGATAAATGTTGTTTTCAACTTGTCTTTCTTACGGAATAGCCATTTGGGTGTATCCAACAAAGCGATCCATAAATTAATTACTCTCCCTACCTACTAGTTGATCCAAAATCTGATCAATAAATGGTAATGGATAGTAATCCTTAACCGTCTATTTATTGAGCTCTCTAAAATTTACATAAAACTGAATCTGATTGTTCTTCTTTTTTATCAAAACAAGTGGTGAATACCATTTTGTGTGTTGAACATAAAATATTAGGCCATCTTTTCATAGTTTATCAATTTCTCGAATAGCCCATCCCTTAATTCAAAAGGCATATGCCTTACTTTTTGATGCATAGGACAGCCACCTTCCTTTAGAGGAATTGTATGAACAACCACATTAGGAGGAATATCTCTCAACTCATCATAACTCCACACAAACATATCGTAGAATTTCTGAATCAAGGACACATAGTCCTTTCTCTCGTCTAACCTAAGCATGGACCCCTAATTTTATTGGTCATGAATCATTCAACGTGGCAAGGTCAAACTCAATTACATCTGGATCTCTAATCCTCTCTTGAGCTTCTATTGGCCCATTCAAAGTTATTTGATAAATATCCTCCTTGGTGGACCCCTTATTGGATTTATCACCTAATGATGACTCTCTAGAAAATGGAGCATCTAATGTGTCTAACTTTGATGAGGATAAAGGAACTCTCTCACTTTGAAGAGATTTAGAATAGGCATATGCTACTAAACATTTGGCACCTTTGTCAAAGATGAACTGACCAGTGGGTATATCAACCTGACAGTCTGCTTGTAACATCCATGGCCTACCTAGCAATACTTGATAGCTAGGTCACCCTACAAACCTAATGACTCTAAAGTCCAAAATGCATTCCACACTCGCAACGATCACATGAACTTTAGTGATGCAACCTTCAGGTTGTCTTAAACTATCATCAACCATTCGAAGAATTGTGGGGGCCTCTTTCTTGATTTCTAATCCAAGCCTCTCCATCAATTCCAAACTCATAATGTTGATGGAGGATTCTATGTCCACAATAGT
Organism: Lygodium microphyllum; assembly: GCF_053477565.2. Taxonomy (NCBI): domain Eukaryota; kingdom Viridiplantae; phylum Streptophyta; class Polypodiopsida; order Schizaeales; family Lygodiaceae; genus Lygodium; species Lygodium microphyllum. Next base: position 67,034,569 of record NC_141139.1, read on the forward strand.
ATAATCCACTAATATTCCATCAACCTATGGTGCTACCCTTGAAAAATGTTTTTTAGCATGTTCAAACCAATCATCTCCTACTCACGCTATTCCCAAGGGTTCAAGGATATACCATGTTTGAAGAATCTTCTTAAATTTTGTACGCACTCCTACAGACAACTTAGTTAAATACATGAGGTTTACATTTGGCTTAACTTTGCAACAAGAACTCACTAGATCAAATTCATAATAGCTAGCAAGAGCCTTTTTTTCTCACCAGACCATTCTCTCCTTTGGTCTTTGAACCAACTTTGGTGCCTATTTCCTACCTTTTGCCTTATTCTTTGGCAACTCCTTATCCTTGTTGGGGTCGGCTTTACCATCTACAGCTTTGACACGCCCACTATCATATTGGGATTAAGGACTTGTGTCCCCTTATTGTCTTGCTTAGCATTTTCCCCCTTGACATGTGTTATATTGTCTTTGTCGATTCAAACCTTTTGACCTCTCGTAATGACCCATAGGTTAGAAGCTTCAGTGCCATTGATGCAAACAACTTCTATAGGGCTAACTCCATTGCCACTAGGCAGCTCCTCTACCATAGCTTTCCCTCTCTGTAGTATTTTTTTCAGTCCCTCATCTTGCTACAGATTATTTCCATGTGCTCGATGATTGATCAAAACTAGCTATTTACTTTCTTGTTAGAGAGAACTAATCTTGCTCCCACAATAGGTACTAGCTAAGTGGCCAGACTTCCCATATATGTCACATTTAAGATTTGGACAATTCTTAGGAAAATTTTGACCATCACACCACTTACAACTATTTTTTGAGGGGGTATCCTTTTCAAGGCATACTCCCTATCAGATTCTACTGCTTTTTAAAAAAATTGGCATCAAGGACTATTTGTCTATATTATTCGATAATCATGTCAGTATAGTGCTTCAGAATATCCTTAGCTTCACCAAGGACATTCGAGGAACTTGACTCATAACCATGATCGCGTACTTGTAGTTCCATTGGTCTAAGCAATTGATTAGGAATTGGCTTTTGATTTCTTGTAACATTGGTAGGATTTATTGTTTGGCTTGGAACATTTGGTGGAGGCATTTGACTAGCCATATACATGGTCACACTGCGAGGAGGTGGCAACATAGGCACATTTTGGATGATGCTTCCTCTACCATTAGGAGGAATCATGGGTATCCCTTGACTGTTATTTGTCAACGCCAAAGTATTTCCAACACCTAGACTTGAATTCCCGTTTGCCCAAGAGGTATAAGCTACTTGCAATAGTGATTCTATATCCTTTACTTTTGTAATAGTCATATCAATGTCAATAAGAGCAACACTACTCAACTACACTTGAATGTTAAAGTCTAGCCCATTCAAAAAGTATTACAACTGAGCAGCAGGAGCTGGGATGGGAATATAGGTTTACAACCTACGAAATACTTCCTTCAGTTTCTTGGCATATCAACGAATATTTATGTGAGGTTCTTGACATGTTACATTGATAACATGTAGCCAATACTAACCTCCCCTTTCAGGGAAAAATTCTCTTCGAAGACCGCAAAGAAAAAGTCAATTGTAGTTATGGTTTCAGCCTTTAGGCTGTGATACCATACTATTGCTCGTCCTTTCAAAGACATCTTAAAGAACATCATCAAGCATTCTTCATCTTGAATTCGACAGTGAGACATTAACTTTTGGAATTAATTGATATGAAGTTCTGCATCTTCCTCTGTTACACCATTAAAAATGGGTAGAGGAAACCCTAAGACTGGCAAGTTCGGCATTCCTACTACAATTGCAATGGGTCGCACCATGGTTACATCTGGATTCGCTAAAGGAGTTTAAACTATAGAAACTATTACTCCACTTGAAGTAGACGAACTAACTAGAATGGAGGAAGTACTAGAACTCTGTTCTCTTAACAAATTATGCATCAAGCTAGGGTTACTAAGATCCCGCCCCATTATAGAGATATTGAACCATACCTTTGTAGAGAATATCTTCAAATGATTTTGGCCTATTGTCTAGCCCTTTGAGATCTTTCTTATTTCTAAAGTTTAGCATGATGATCTTTTGAATCTATCTCACTAGCTTTTGGAATACATTAACAAACTAGTCCCTATTGATCGAGATTCGAAAACCCCCACTTATTAGTGGCTCTCAAAAAATGCACCACCTCTCCAAACCTAAAATGGGCTAGATACTGGCTCTAAGACACTAGCTAGGCCTCTACTACTCATCTAAAACCACCCCACACGGCCTTATGGCTAGGAGCATCTAAAAGCTTTGTGTTTGTCTGATTTTGTAGTCCAACAAATAATTATCTTCCCGCTCCTCATAGGGATTCCCTAAATATCTTGGTGTTATACACACCACGTAGCACACATAGGAAGCACCTCTTAGTTGATCACCACACTCTCCTACACCTCGTAGATTGGTCCCAAGATGGGTTGTGAATATAAAACGAATTCGAAACAAAGTCTAATCTTTCAATTAAATGATCTAGGAGATGTTACATAAACCTCATCAAGTAACTCCCAAGGAAAGGAATATCTAGCCTTATGTATTGGGATATCTCACACTCTTAGCATCAAGTAATCACTCATATAAACAGGTGCTATGTATCCACGATATGATACTATGTGGTGTATCAATGCAAGTGCATATATGATCACACAAACACATCTATTCTTTTAAAATCAACAACATGAAAGTGCGAATATAATTATTTTCATGATTTTCTTTCACTACAATAGTGCTTCTTTGCTTAGGGCCAGCACCAAGCTTCCTCGTGTTACTAGTTCCCTTAAGTTTTAAAAAACCACTAACTTTATGTGAAATCCATCATGATATATTAGAATTTAATGCACGTTATCACTCAACCACTCCCTACTCTCTACCATGAAACTCACTTCTGAACCTCAAACACCTATCAAATCATATGGGTGCTTTGAAAGGTAGGAAATTGATGCAATTCATTCTTTTCCATGTATTAATTCTTGAAGGAGTACAACATAGTGGGAGTGGGCTATATGACCCAATGGTAAAAATCTTTTGTCACAAATAGGATCATTGCCAAGGAAGTGGAAAAACTTTTTTTTGAATCCATTTGTTGTAGATTTGGAGCTCCATTAGAGATTATTCTAAATATAAGGCCAAGATTTTGTAGAGACCTTGTAAAGGACCTCATGGGGAGAGTTGGTATCAAAAATAGGCATTCTCCTCCTTATTATCTTCAATGCAATGGGATGCTAGAGAAAGTTAATGAAATGTTTCATAAAATCATTAGTAAATCAGTTTACGATAAGCCTAGGACTTGGGATAAGAATTTGAATGTGGCCTTATTGGTCTATCACATCTCATTCAGGACATTCTTGGGATTCACTCCATTTTATCTGGTCTAGAGCCAAGAGGCACTCTTGCATATTGATATAGAGCTAGCTAGCTTTCACCTGCTGGAAAGGAAAAATCTTTGACCTAAGACAAAGATCAAACAATGCATTCTATACCTTAAAAGATTGCAATGAGATACAAAAAATGCAATCCAACATTATGCTACCCAAGTAGAAAAAAAAGAGAGAAGTTTAATAACAATGTCTTAAATAAGGATATTATGAAAGGGACTATTGTGCTTAGGTATGACAACTGGTCCAATAATAGAAACGATAGCAAGTTTCAAGCTAAATGGAAAGGGCATTTTTTTGTACTAGAGAGGACTCCAATGGCAATTATCAATTACATGACACCTTGTGTAAGATGCACTACAAGATACATGCCTCATACCGATGTTCAAAGCGACAAAAATGTTCACCAAAAAAATTGCCCCCATTGTCACTAAACATATTGGTATTAACGATGCCATAGAACCATCACTATTAGCATCACTATTTGCGATGCGAATAGTGATGGTTGGTGATGCAAACTGCAATGCTAATAGCAACACGTGGAGTAAATTTGTGACACTAATAGCGATGGTTATAAAGAAAAATAAAATTATGACAGGGCCGAAATGAAGGCAAAGTGTACTTGAATGCACAATATTGATATATAAAATAAATACAAGATCACTTAATGAAAACGCTCATGGAATCATTGCAAGACACAAAGGATGATAAGAACAGAGTGCATAGAAAATGCCTACATAAATCACAGGACCAAAAAAAAAGAGGATGTGCACTCGAGCGATCCAAGTGTGAGCTATAGATTCTCGTCATCCGAAAGCTCGTCCTGCCGCAAAGGAGCATCGAATGGACTCTATAAAAGAGAAACAACTATATATCAATCCACCATATAATAATACATTTTAATTAAAATTAGTAACTACTGACAAGAAATATGAGTGACTTACTGGGCCACCAAGTGTATACAATCTATGAATCAATGCAGTGAGACCGTGTCTCTCTACATATCGAGTCTCTAGGCTGGTGGGATTGTGGTTTGTAATGGAGTGTTGCAAAGAAAATAAAATACAACTGTTAGAAACACGATTGTCAGTACAAGTGATATTGCAAAAAACTACGCAAGAAGAACAAAATAAAAACTTGCAAAGTCCTCTAGATAAGTCTTGTAGCTACCACTCCCAAGATGATGGATCACTCGTGCCTCCAATCGTGCCCTCGCTGCCTCACGTTGCTGTCTCCAATGTCCTCTAGAACTTGTAGCCTCCTTCTTGAGTCAATGCTAGTCATCTGCGTCTAGCCACTCGGGCTTTTAAGGCCCCACTCTTAAGTGTCTTGCATGCGTCCGATCGTTTGTTTGAGATGTATGCACATATATACTCCATCATCCAGCTTGTGGAGAATCTATCTACTGCGCTGGGCACAAGAAACTCCTCATGCAAGGATGTTACTATGTAGTCCTTACTCCCCTTTGGTATATTCTTCCAATGATCCAAGATATATTGAAAATCTTGTCTGCACAACTCTCTTATATGAGTCATCACCCTCCTCCCCTCATCATTCATGATGACGCCTCCTGTCCTATCATCTACAAGGTATCCATATCCCTCTAGGATATTTCTAAGATGTGACCTCTCCCACCTGCGATCGCCCTCCTGGGCATATCTACGAGATCCCTGTACATATGTTGTACCCATGGGGGTGGTATCTCTCGAAGTAGTATCCATAGGGGTGCCATCTACGAATGGCTAAGAAAAAGCAGGAGTGACTAGAGTAGATGTCCCCACATGTGTGACAAATCCCATAGGTGACGCAAATCTAGTAGAACGAGGAGACAGAGACATTGCATTGTTATCTCCACAACAACGGCTCACCGCATCCACATCTCCTTTGCATCCACCAAAACCACTCTATCCCATTGTCTCAAGTCTGGAGCATCAACCTCGTTTATTGGAAATCAAAGCATCAGAGCCTACCAAAGTAGAGCTAACTGAACAGCTGGATGGTGTTCGAGATAGCTCCTGGTCCACTATATCTCTAAAACTATATCTCTGAATCGAGCCATCTGATTTGGAGAAATACATGTAAAGATCTCCTGTAGCTTCTTGTCGCTCATTTCTCGACTCATCATAGTGTCCAAATATCCACAAAGATCACTTGCAGAGACAAAAATTGATGTTAGTATAATCAATATAAAGATTCAAGAAAAGCATGGTAATATAACTCTTAAAAAAATGATATTGCTTAAAATGCATATTCTAGAGTACCCTTATAAGCGATTCATTAGTGAATTGAGTAAGTGGGTGCTACAAGTATGACGTAGCCTATAGTCCCATGTCAATCTCTTGACACAACTCCGCATACACTAGAGGGTTGATAGAAAGGTCACCATAAAAGGATGAATCCAACTCGTTCTCAAAGAATTATTAGCCTCCTGTCTTTCCATCATTGTTAGTCAATCAAGCATTGGACCGACATTGAAGATTTCTTGCAAGATTGAAGCATTCTTTTCTCTTGAATCGGGGAAAAACAGGGCAGCCACTTGAATTTTCAAAAATTTTGAACTTTCAAGGATGGTATCATGGGGCTTTTGGTTCTTGATGCATCTTAAAACTTTTATGCACGGGATTATGTCAAGAATTCATGGTCTTACTTCAATATTGCAAGAATAGGGCTTGTTCTTAGCATTGCAAGTGTATGGGTATCATATGCAAGCTTATGTGCTTCAATGGAAAAGTTCTCTATCAAGGATTGAAGTCTTCTACCCTTTTGGATGCTTATCATTGATTCCCTTTCAAATTTCCAGCCACATTTGGGCTACAAGGATCACTTCTATCAAAGCTTTTGGATATTGGAGCTTTCTTGAAGGAAAAATTGGAGTCTATGAGCTACATATTCATCATGGGGATTGCAATTTGAGGATATTCTTGGCTACATCAAGCGGGAGATCAAGAATTTCAAGTATCAATGGATAATTGGAGCTTCCATAATCATCTACTCCAACAATGAAAGAGGTATCTCTAAATTTCACTCTTAATCCATTTAATAACCAATTGCTTAAGCCATCCAATTGTTGAAAAGGGAGAATTAAGACTAATCCCATTTAAGAAATACCATTTGATTGCATTTAGACCCAACCTAGGGTTGAATGATGTTATGCTAAATTCTTTTCTTCATTCTCAATAAAAATTTAGAAGCCAAATGTTAATAATCTCCTCCATTTGTTGGAAACTTTATGCCTAATCCTAACCTTGATTGCTTGATGGATTGAATGTAATTTGATTGAGAGTATAATCAAGTGGTAAGTGGAATAAAATTGTAAAGCAATGAGTCACTACTGTAAGTATTCCTTGCCTATCCCCATTTCAATACCATCCCTATTCCATTTCCATTCTTGCATATCATGAAATGGAGAAATTTTGATTAAGCCATGCATATCATGCATTGATTGTTAGAAAACTAGCTTTGCCATGTATATTTAGATCAAGAAAAAAGGTCAAAGCCAGACGAGATAGCAAGACAATAGAGAGGTGACCCTCCCTTGCTATTTAAGACTCCGTAGGGATGCACAACTTGGCCCGGAAGGAACTTTGCACACCTTTTGTAGTTTCAGAATCCATTTAGGTGTCTGTCCTGCCGTTTTATCCCTCACCACAGGTGGTGGACCACAGAAGACCACTTGGGAAAGAGTGGATGAAGATTTGAAGACTAGTGGTACCAAACAGGGCAGTTTGTAACATCCTTGAACAGATATACAGTTCTTTTCAATAGATACCTATCAATTGCAGGTGTTTTCAAGATACCTACAGGAGTCCTATAGCCCATCACTGATCTTTTAGTTATTCTGGGGGTCTACAAGTACTACAAGACCCATTTCAAGGTGAAACAAGGTTTCCACAAGGTGTTTAGAGGTTGCAAGAATTCACAGGACAGGTTCACAGTTTCTATTACAAGTATTGCTATTATGATCCGATTTGTGAGGTTCATAGGTTGATTTGAAAAGGGGATATCAAAATTCTATTTGAATTAGAAATTTTAGTAATCAGATACCAGGGGCAAAAGTTATAGCAATTTTTCTAATAGGGGGTCTAGTGGGACTGCACCTAGACATAGGTTGACAAGGGTGTATTGTTTGAGTTTATTTCACCCATATATCCTATTTTAAGTTGAGATATTGCTAAATATGGAGTATCCCTATTATAAAAGATTCCTTTGGATCAAGAAACCATTGGCATTGGTGCAATACTAAGAAAGTTATTGACAATTTTCTTCCCCATAGTCATCTTTGACGGCACCTATCCATAATGGCCAAAAACAAAAGAAAAGATTAAGCCATGGAGGCCATTCAAGAAGACATCAAAGAATATATCAAGGATTAAAAAAATACAAACAAAGCCCTAAATCATGACCAATAAGATGATGTTGTAAGCATTGGTAATGCTCATAGTGCACAAGTTGTGGGTAATGATGGAAATCCCTTGTCTCACGAACCTTTTGAAGACTCTATGCTTTAAAGAGAGATGTGTATGCTGAAAATTGGGATGCATGATCATTATGAGAAACTATGCAAATCCTTGGAAAAGGTTGAGAGCACATCTAACAAAGTGGATGAAGGACTTGAGCAGCACTTGGATGATGTTATCTGTGTATGTAAGGGTTCTTTTCTTTTATTTCTAGGTATCAACTCAAGGCATGAAGTCCTAGGGTTTAGTTAGGTATATTTGAGGAGGTTTGAGTAGTTGTTTACCTATTTTCCAAACATTGTTAGGCATTAAAGACCTGTTTTCAAAGAAAGTCCTAGTGACCCTATCCTTCCTACCTGCTAGGCAGCTATTCTAGGAGCCCTTGCTAGGGTGAGGCAGTTAGCGAAGCCTCCGAAGATAAAAAAGAAAAGCAAGTTTTGAATATACTAGAAAGATAAACAATACATGCACTACAAGGGAATGGGGCAATAGCAACGGCCATTTGCGATGCAAAAAAGCGATGTCACTAAAAGCATCGCTATTTGCGTTGTTATTAGCATCGCTAATTCTATTAGCGACGCTAATAGCAATGCATATAGTGACTCTAGTAGCGCTGCATATAGCGATGCTAATAGCAACGCCGGTCTGAGGAAAAAGTTTCGAAAACCCGAGCGTAACATTTGCTGAGAAAACATTTGCGAGAAAGAATGAAAGAGAGAGGAGAGAGCTTAAAGCTTTGAGAGAGAGAGAGAGAGAGAGAGAGAGAGAGAGAGAGAGATAGAGATAGAGATAGATAGATAGAGAGAGAGAGAGAGAGAGAGAGAGAGAGAGAGAGAGAGAGAGAGAGAGGGAGGGGGAGCTCATTACCATCATCACCACCGCCACTGCTATACACGAAGAAGAAAGAGAAGTGTGCAAGGGATAAGGGCAAGAAGGTGCAAAGAGAAGGTACAAAGGGTTTCATCTTCAGGCCTTTGAGGTAGATACATTGCCTCTTCTTGCTTTATTTTTGTATTCTCTTGCTTGTTTTTTTTTGTTTTTCTTTGCAAAGAGATACATGGAAAGAGAGGGAGGGAGGAAGGGAGGGAGAAGAATGAAGGGAGAGGAAGAGAGAAAGAGGGAGAGAAGGGAAACAAAGAGAAAGAGGAGGAGAGAAATGAGAGATGAAGGAAGGGAGAGAGGAGGATGAGTGAGAGAAATAACAAGAGAGAGAAAGGGGGGAGAAACAAAGAGAGAGGAAACAAAGAAATGGAAATAGAGAGAGAAAGAGAGGGAGAGGGAAGGAAGAGAGGAGAAGGAGGTAGAAAAGAAGGGTGAGGTAAAGAGAGGAAGGAGTGTGAAAAGACGAGAGAGTGAGAGAGGGAGAAAGAGAGATAGAGAGAAAAAATAGAGAGCGAGAGAGAGGGAGAGAGAAATAGGAAAACAATGAGAATGAGAGAGAAGATTAAGAAAGAAAAGTAAAGGGAGAGGGGGGAGAGAGAGATAAAGATAGGTGGGGTGACATTTCTTTCAGTATCTTTGTTTATTAAGCTTTTTTTATTTTCTATATTTGATTGTCTTTGCAATGAGATGAGTTGAGTGAGAGTGGGAAGGGAAGGAGGGAGAGAAACAGAGAGAAGAAGGGAGGGGAAGGAAGAGAGAGATGGAGAGAAATAAAAAACAGGAGAGAGAGGGGCTTCATAAAAAAGTATCGAAATTCGAGCATGACATTTTACAGGTTTGTAAACAAGCAAGAGAGAGAGAGAGAGAGAGAGAGAGAGAGAGAGAGAGAGAGGCCGTCGCCACTGCCGCCATCCACGAAGAGGGAGGAGACAAGCGTAAAGGAGAAGGAAGGAACTCCCGAAGGAGAAAAAAATGAGAGAAGTACGAAGGGATTCTTCTTCAAGCTTTGAGGTAAGTGCATTATCTCTTCTCTCTTTGTTTTTCTCTTTTCTTTACTTCTCTCTTTCTTTTTGTTGATGAAGAGTGTATAGAGAGAAGAAGTGAGAAAGATCAACGTGCGCAAGGGAGATTGAGAGAGAGAGAGAGGGGGAGAGAGAGGTCATTGTCACTGCCAATCCACCACAAAAAGAGAGGGGACAACTGCAAAGAAGAAGGAGGGAACCCATGAAGGAGAAGAAGAAGAAGGAGAGAAGCGCGAAATGATTCTTCTTCAAGCTTTGAGATAAATGCATTATCTCTTTTCTCTTTGTTTTTCTCTTTTCTTTAATTCTCTCTTTCTTTTTGTTAATGAAGAGATGTATAGAGAGAAGAGGGGAGACAGATCAACACAAGGGAGATTGAGAGAGAGAGAGAGAGAGAGAGAGGCTGCCACTGCCACTACCATTGCCACTGCATCCACTAAAAGAGAGGGGACAACTACAAAGGAGAAGGAGGGAACCCCCAACCTCTATCTCTTCTCCATCTCACCCTCCTCGAGCTTGCATGGTAGGCACCAAGCAAGCATGTCCCAGTTTCTCGGCCATGGGAAGTCCTCATGCCAAAGCTAGCCACCTGGAGCACAAGGTGGAGCCTCCTCTAATGCAGCAACAAGTGCTCCCCATAGAGCACAATGACCACCAGAGAAGAAGAGGAGATGGAAACCGGGCACTATCGCCCTTTGGGAGATAAGGAGAATGTAGTGCAGATACGAGCTTCTCATCTTGAAAAGATCTTTTCATAAGGATGTTCTTCGAAAAGTCATGCAAGACTTGGAGCTGAAAGGGATGGAAATATTTTGGGCACGAGTGCGGGACGGCCCACCAGTAGGAAGGTAGACTGCTGCAACTATGATGACAGAAAGAAGATCCTACATGATGTACTACATGTACCTTCTATTACTAAGAATCCATTGTCGATTGGACAAATGGCAGAACAAAATTTGCAAGAATCTATTGTCGGTTGGATAGATGATTTCAACTGATACACATGACTGTACATTCAGAAGTACAAGAATAAGGTACTCGATGTCTTTAAGAAAATGGGTTTATAAAGAGAAATGCAAGTCAGATGGTTATTGGAAAGGTATAAAGCCCGGCTCGTTGCAAAGAGATATGCATAGCAATACGGCCTAGATTATAGGTGAATTTCAACTCGATTTCCAAGATGGAAATGGTGAGAATAGTCATTGCATTAGCGGCTTCTAAGGGCTGAAAATTATGAAAAATGGATTTCAAAAATGCATTCTTGAATGGTGAGGTATACATGGAGTAGCGTGAGGGTTATGTACACAACCTCAGGTGGTGTATATGGATGCTAGCTAGAAACCCCGTCTATCATGCTAGATCCAAACACATAGAGATTCATTACAATTTCATCAAAGAAATGGTACTTGTAGGATAGATTGATCTACTTCATGTGAAGACATAAGACCAGGTAGCCGATATCTTTTCCAAATCACTTGGTAAAGAGAAATTCATTCGTTTCAGGGATCTACTTGGAGTACAGCAACTAGTATGAGCTCAAGAAATGGAGTTTGAGAAGGGGGAGGATGAGCTTGATTCTTTTCATCTTAAAAAACCTCCATCCATTGAGATTGAGGGTGAAGACAAGAAAGAAGAGATAGAACATGACTTAGACATAGGTAAAAACAAGAAGGAAGAAGTAGATCTTAGAGACACTACCACTCCCTATATAAGTATTTCTGGCTCCAACAACATGGTATAAGTCTTACAGATGTCCAAATGCTCCCCCAAAAAGACTTGAATAAGTTTGGAATAAGCTAGAGTGAGCAGAAGATCAATGAGACTTATTCATACCTCAAGGTCCTGACTATAATGAAAGCTTGAAGTGAAGCTCTTCTTCTTGGGCCTAACAAATGATCAAAAAGCTCCTTGAGTAATAATTTTTTGAATTGATTATATCTAGCTTTTGCAATCACAAGCTCTTTTTCTTCTCGGGCCTAAGAAAGTGATGAAAAATCTCCTTGCGAAATACCTTTTTGAATTGATTATATCTAGCTTTTGCAATCAAAGGATTCAATTTTTTTAAAAATCTGATACACAATTTTTAGACATTAGGTGTACGTGACATTGGAAAATGAATTATGCAAGAATATTTAGTGCATATAGGTAAAAGGGTGGTAGGGCATGCTAAATTTTTTCCCCTCTATACCCATCGCTATTTGCATCGGAAATTTACTCTGCAACCGTCACTATAAGCATCGCTATTAGCGTCACTATTTGCATCAGTAATCTAATTAGTGACGCTAATAGCCATGCAAATAGCGACGAATGGATCGCATCGTAGCGATGATGGGGGTAATTTTTTCCATGAATAATTCCATCACTTTAAACGTTGCTATTGGGTCTATATGTTGTAGTGATGGTGTGTAAAAAGAAATTCTAATCCCTTAAAAATAGAAAAAAAAAACTTGTGAAAAGCAGTTGATTATCGCCTTGTGGAGGCTTGGTAGGTTCTTGGAGATGATTCAAGACTTGAGGCCAATGCCTTATCTTCCTAGCGGTAGTAGCTAGCCAAAATAAAGTATAAGGAAGGTTGGAGTGAAAATAAAAGTGAGTTGAAAAGAAAAGGAATAAGTATTGCCTCGCGAGAACTTGGTAGGTTTTTGGGTGCCGAGTCAGACCTTGAGGCCAATGCCCTGTTCTCTTTGGGTCACTCTACGCTTAGCTCCCTCCTTTCTACATGCCTAAGTATGAAAATTTTGAAAGACAAATGTGTTTTAAAATTTTTTCTGATGTCCAGGCTATATGAGTCCTCACCTAGTCGGAATTCCTAGTCCACTTGTCCTAAGTTGAGTAGGTAATTCGGACCACCACTAGGATGAATTCTTTACTGGTTCTTTTAGCTAGTCCGTGTTGGAGTACTTGGTTAGCGACTTGCTCAGGTTTTCTGTCAGAGTATGCTAGGTGTGTCCCTTGTGGATCTTCATGCCTTGATTTTGTCAAGGGGTAGGGTTAGAGATGTATTTGTGCTTTGTTACATATATTTTTAATGGCAAGTTTATGCTTTCTCTGGTTGCTGTTTTTGCAAGTCAATTTGTGGGATTTGACAACTGGATTGCCCTATTTCATGGTCGCCAATGAGAGTAGATTTTAAAGTCTATTTTTAAAGCGGAAAAGAGCCCGGAAGGTTGTAAAAGACCAAATTTTCTTGCAAAATGAAATGGTTACGGATCCATGAGCTGGAGTTTTCTTAGATAGAGTTGGATGCCAGGAAGCCAAAAAATTCTTGGTTCATAAATCCAAATAGAAAACTACCTCATGATAGTCAAGCTTAAAGATTTTGTGCCATGAAGTCTGCTGTCTAGATGGATCTCAAATTTGAGGGCGTTTGCCCTCTCAAAATTGAAAAATCCACTTGGTGGGAAGTGTGAAACCAAAAACCTAAATCAGTTTTTTTAAATCCAAGCTTTAAGCTTCTTTTGGATTGGTGGGAATAAAGAGGCACAAATCACAAAACGTGGCGGGGGGAGGGGGCATCGTTTTTTTTTTAATACCCCTTCCCGAATTTAAAAATTTAAAATTTGAGCTTGTAATGATCAAGGGAATCCTCCTAGCTATGATATCCACCATTTTTTTGCTCTTCATCACCACAAAAATGAGTGGATTTGATGCATTAAACAAAGAGATTTGGTTTTAGTCTGTCTCTCTCCTCTCTCCTCTTTCGTCTTGTGGATTGTTTTTATGGATCAACGTAAAAGAGAGGGGGATGGGCTGAGATGGATGTTTTTCATCAAAAAATAATGCAAGAGTGGAGAGACACGTAATAGGAGTTGGATGGATTGTGAACGGCCATGGAAGAGTGTCAGTAGATCTCCAACGTGGAAAAACATACGTCATAAAAAGCTGTTTTATGAGAAGAATGTAGATTTTACCGTTTTATAATGAATTCTTATTTAAAATAGTTAATAGTTCTTCGATTTAATTGCTAATTCTCTATTTGATCAATCATATTGAAAGAGTCATGAAAAAACCAGTTGTATAATGACTTTATGTAAAACACGTAAAATTGGAGACTATGCGATTTTAGAAAAAATATGCGGTTTTTTGGGTTTTTAGTGTGCATTTGCCATTCCCATGGAATGAAATATGCTAAGAAAATAATTTGATATAAGAGTAATCAGTTTGCACCTAAAAAGTAGAAAATATCTATAATTTTCTATAAATAAATAGATAAAATTAGAGAAAAATAAAGAGAATTAGGATTTTCACGTTATAAGAACAAGAAAAAATAAGATTAATGTGTGTGATCATATAATGGAGCTAAAGTATGAGGTTTAGCCTTAGTTTAATCCTATTTCTTTGATGGAGTGAGTTTTTATCATTTTCAATAAAGAAAAATAAATTTAAAAACCATGTCTACACCTATCAATGCATGCAAATTTTTAAAAAGTAGGGAATAGGGGCTGTTCATGATTGAAGTACGTTATTTTTTATGCTTGATATTGCATATCATATAGATTTTGAGTTGTTTAAATTTAAAGGGACTAGTAGCACGAGGAAGCTCAATGTTAGCTCTAAACAATGAAGCACTATCATGTAGAAAAGAAAAATCTTGAAAAGAATTGTGTTCATACTTTCATGTTGTTGATTTTCAATGAATATTTGTTTGAGCATGATAGTCATATTCACATTTGCATTGATGCACCTCATGGTATTGTATCATCCATGCATAGCCCCTGTTTGTATGAGTGAAGACCTAATACTGAGAGTGTAAAGTATCCCAACCTGTAGGGCTAGATATTTAGTTCCTTGGGGTTTATTTGGTGAGGTTTACTTATTATCTCCTAGTTTATTTTATCAAAAGATCGGACTTTTTTTGGAATTCGTTTTATATTCACAGTGCATCTTGGGGCCAATCCTTGAGGTATAGGAGAGCCATAGTGGAGCCGCACTGATCAGTTGAGGGGGTGCTCCCTATGTGTGTGTGTTATGTGGTCTATAACACTAGCATGTTTAGGGACTCCTTTTGAGGAGTGGGGGAAAGAATTAGTCATTGGAGTATGAAAATGTACAAATCCAAAGTCTTAAATGACGCTCCTAGCCGCGAGGCCATCTGGCGTGGTTTTATGTCTCTTTTATGTGAGTAGTAGTGAGGCCCGACTAATCCTTAGAGCCAATGTCGCGCCCATTTTAGGTCCAACAACTAGTATCATTATGTGATTTAGAACATGAAATTTTGTCTCTTCACTATTGAAGCCCTGTTCTCTCATGTTTTCTTTACTTCTTAGAGTCCCCTAGGCTTTGATACTATGTAGAAATTACATGGGTGTAATTGATAGAATCTAAGCAAGGAGTAGAGAACACACAACAAATACAAGAAACAATTAAAAACTACTTTATATTCAAACAAAATAATATAAAAATGGCTCAGTCCACCCATGTACTTTCATTGTGAAGCTTAGATGGCAATCTAGAGAGATGATAGGCAAAGAGATTAAGGCTAGCTAGAACAACTCTTATTGCATAAAAGATAGATTAACCATGGCTTTGGAGCAGTCTTCCTTTTATAGCTAGCGAACGTAGTCTCATCTGCTTATCCGACCATTTTACGAACCTTTCCTAGTCCACTAGGGAATTCTATCTTCTCTCTACCTTTATTTGATTTCTTTCATCTCTCCTCTCTCCTCTCTCTCTTTCTTCCTCTTTCTTTTGCTATCTCTCTCTCTCCGCACACTACCCTCCTTCTCTTTGTACCCTTCCTCTCTACTCTTTCTCTCTCTTCCATCTTCTTTCTTTCACCGTTCTATCTTTTCCATCTCTCGTCTCTCTCTTTTCCTTAAAAATCTTCCATTTCTCCTCTCTCTCTCTCTCTCTCTCTCTCTCTCTCTCTTTGTGCATCTACTACCCTCTCCTCTCCTTTCCTTCCTTCCTCTCTCTTCCTTGAAATATTGGAGTTTTTCATTGGTATATCATTCATCCCTTGTGAAATATGCTAATTTAAGGTTTTAGTAAGCCTTGAGAATAGGCGCATTCATCATTAGAAATATACCTTGATGTAAAAAAACATTCATAATTGGAAATATACCTTACAACTACTTCAAGAGTTATCATGTCGAAAAACCCCCTTGATGTCTTGTCTTTCCGAAAATCACCAACCATTATTTACTATGATATCATTCCTTTGAGTATCTTGGAATCTTGGTTATATCAAACTTTCCTAAAAGGGGTTAGATGCCCAACATAATCCTTTCCTAAAGCTCATGCCTCGTTGAAATTAATCTCAAGACCAATACAATCCTAAGATCAACATCAAATGTTGAAATGTTTCTTGAACGACCCTAGTAGTGCTTATCTTTGTGCTTTGTAACACTTGTTGAGCTAGCAAAAAGATCCTTTCAATGGCCCCTTTGGTCAAGTTTTGGCCTGTTAAGCTCAAAGATGAGAAACATTCTCGTGTTAGAAAAACTTTCAACCAAAATTCAGTCATCACTAAGATTTTTCCACACATTGAAAATAACTTATGAACTTTTTGAAACACAATTTAGATACATGTTGTCATTATTGAAGCACAGATCATATTTATTGAATGATATAGGGTGGAAACCACATAAGGATAGATCATATTCAGGCTCAAGCAAATAAGAAATAAAAATTTAAAACAAACAAAAAACAAATCAACCTTCTACTCTCTCTCTCTCTCTCTCTCTCTCTCTCTCTCTCTCTCTCTCTCCCCTTCCTTTTTTTTTCCTTTTATCTTGTGTACTATAAATTTTAAACAACATTATTCTAAACTAAGCAAGAAAAAAATCAAAGAAGAGAGTGGATATTTCCATTTTATCAAAGTAAGCAAGAAATCAAGGGAAAAAGAAACAAAGAGAAGGTAATGTGCTCACCTTCTTAAAATGGCATAAAGAAATCATGACAGAGCACTACACTTTCAAGCTTTTTCCCAAATTTTACTAGCATTGGTATGTGCATCAATTTTATTAAAAAAATTATGTCAAAATGGGTGTGATAAATATTTTTTAAATAATGTAAAATATGTGTTGGTATATGCACCCAAAATATTTTTAAAATTGCAAGTGAATATGCACCAAAAATTTTATCAAGAATTACCAATGCATATCAACTAAAATTTTTCCCTCAAAATGTTGGAGTTTTTCATCGGTATATCATTCATCCCTTGTGAATTATGCTAATTCGAGGTAGTATGAAGGCTAAAAAATAGGCACATTCAAAACTAGAAATAGTCAATCTCCTTTATGATTAATTAGGCTTATAAGGCTTTTAAAATTCTCATTATTAGCTATTCTACAACACCCATATATACGCCCACAAGGGATACCTTGCAACTGCTCGAAGAGTTCTCATGTCAAAAACCCCCTTGATATCTTGTCGTTCCTAAAATCACCAACCATTACCTACTATAATATCATTCCTTTGAGTATTTTGGAATCTTGGTTATATAAAAAATTCCTAGAAGGGGTTAGGTGCCCAACATAAACCTTTCCTAAAGCTCATGTCACATTGAAATTAATGTCAGGATGAGTGCAATCCTAAGGTCAATATCAAATGTTGCAAAGTTGCTTGAATGACCTTAGCAATGCTTATCTTTGTGCTTTCTAACACTTGTCTACCAAGCAAAAAGAGCCCATCAATGACCATCAGTCAAAATTTGGCATGTTTAGCTAAAATTGAGGATCAAAGATGAGAAACATTATTGTGTTAGAATATTTTAAAATTGAAATTAAGTTATCACCTATTGAATAGTGCGTGAGGGAGACGAGGAACGGAGGAAGAGAGAGAGGAAGAGAAACACGAGACACCGAAAGTGGAAGCCCAGAAGTGCATCAAGTGAGCACACATAGTTGGAATATATAGAGGGGACCAGGGATGCTATATATAGACAAACTATATATAGCTAATACCCCCGCTCAAATAAAGGTCCCTAATTGTGGATGAAAGAACCCTTGGGGGCTCAAGGGAAAAACCCACAGCTCTATATAGCCCTACTGTTATATTAATATTGAAAAGATATTATTACAAAGTTGAAAGGAGCTAAATCACTCCTGAATATACAAGTGCCTGTTTGTAGGCATCGAAGGAGCTACATCAATCTTGAATTACAATAGATGAAGGAATCGAAGGAGATAAAGGGCCATGAAATTTCTTTATCTTGAGTGTGGATATAATCGGCTATGCAACATAATCTGTGACATCAAAAACTTAATAGAAAATGTTATATCAACATTAGAACACAATCACAATGTCATAAATCAACTCAGCAACTAGAATATATGATAAAAATTTCATCAGCTCATCAGCTAAAATATACGAAATAGCAGTTGGCATACCACCAGCAAATGGAAAGAAGAATGGACGAGATGAGCATTATCAAGACAAAAACATTAGCTGCAACATCAGCTCCTTAGCTAAAATAGATAAAATATCAAGTAGAATAGACATAAGCTTGAACAGACGAATCAACTGAAAATAGACAAACAACAGCTGGAAACAATGAAACATCAATTGGAATAGACGAACATACTGGAAACAACGAAACATCAGCTCGTACATCATAAGCTAGAATAGACAAACATTAGAATAGAAAACGAAAAGAATGAAGCATTAGCTAGAACAACTCAAGAGCTAGAATAAAGAAGAATAAAGAATGAAACATGGTTTGGAACAACTCAACAACTAGCTATAATAAAGAACGAAACATCAGCTGGACAACTCAACAGCTGGAATAATAAGGAATGAAACATGAGCTGGAATAACTCAACAGCTAGAATAAGGAATGAAACATTAGTTGGAACAACTCAACAGCTAGAATAATAATGAAACATCAGCTAGAACATTTCAACAGCTGGAATAAGAATGAAATGAAATATCATCCCATCAGCTCGAAACATTTCTTATAAACAAAGCGTGGAATAATTTCAACGCATTGGCTGTAATATAGATGAAATGATATGAAACATAGCATGAAGAGCCAAAAATCAGCTGGAAGAAGCATTGGATTACTTATCCACAATGTCCAAGACATGCAAAAGCATAACTGAAGTTACAATGATCATTTAATATTGGCCACTGGCACACCTTGAGCTTGAAGATTGTAGCAGAGTTTCTCAAAAGATACAACCAACCTGTGCTGCCTTTGAATAATCTGTTGTCAACAGGCTTATGGATGTATGGTACGTTCCAAACTCTGGATGAGGTTGCACAGCTCAACAATCTGGAGGTGATCAACATATACAGCAGGAACTGCTTCCTTCTTGCTCTGCAGCTTCGCACCATTTGGTTACACATAAGAAAGTGAATGACCTTGCTTACATATCTTTTGCGTGATTTTTGGTGTGAATCAATATCCCCTCTTCTATGCTTATTAGATACCTCCAATGCCTCCGGGGATCTGCAGTACCTTTTCCTTGATCCACTGCTGTGCCTAAGGGAATCACGCTTTGTGCTAGAGCTGTATCTGTCTTCACCATGCCAAATATGCATTGATAGCAGTCATAGACCACAGAGTTTCCTAAAGGACATGGTCTAACTACAAACTTGAAGTTCCAAACAAACACTACTATGGCTCTTGAGGCATGCCTTCTCACCGTTCTGTGAAACCATAGGTCTCAACTGCCAGGCAAGATGGGTTCTGTAGGTGCCTTGCAAATGTAACAAATGGTGCTATTTCTCTCATGTAAAGCTGATTCTCTTCTTGTACAATATCCATTGAACTTGAGTCCTTCCATGTTGATGATTTCAGAATACATAAAGGGTGGCCATGCAAATTATAGTACCCTTCTCCAACAAAATCCCCCTGTATTCCTTTAATATCTTTTGTTTCAAACATGACTATTCTGGGCTACCCATTGAAAGCTTGCAAGGCTTCACAAAATGACCTCAAGCTATTCAGCTTTGAGAAATCTGCAATCACACTTAGCTCAAGCAATGATTGACAATAATTAAAATCATGCAAAGCCAATTTTAGATATTCTGGAATAGGATGGCGCCTTATGCACCACATCAATCCAGTCATTACAACTCTATATGCAGCATCATATACACCTGGAAGATCGACCACGTTGATATGGCAAACTCCTAAATATGGCCACTCCAAGATGCCTATTAGGACGAAAGCTGTCCATGTCAGCTTTTTGATGACAAACACTTTACTACGTTTTTCTTTTTCCTCAAATTCCTCCATGACAATAACCTCTGTATGTCTTCTTTTGATGAGGGATCTGGAAAAGTACTTCAACATTAATGTATCTAAATACTCTGGATCAACCAGAGGATTAACACTGTATTCTAGAGATGTTATCCTGCCCTCAGCTTCAACCCTTGCCATGGCATTGTGATCAGCTACCTGCTGTTCATTTGCCAAGGGGATGACCACTGCAGGTAGCACACTAAATCTGATTGATTTCTGCCTACTACACTACTAAAAGAGCGGAGGCTATGGGCATGTGCATTGAGATCCATACCAGATTTGGGCAAGGCATACATATGGACAGCCTCTAGGAACACGTCCTCTTGTCTCCGTTGAATCATTGGTCGTACGGCCTGTAGGACACACAGAGTGACGGTCCACACGTGAAACCAAGATGATCTGCGCTGTGTGGGAGTGATGATGATCCTGGTGCATACGGTTTTGACCGGAATCCACACATGTTTAAGAAGGCGTTACTCATAATGCCATATGACTCAAAGCCACAATCCATTATTCGAGCATGCATTTGCTTCGCATCAAGCAGCGATGCCTCACCATCATAAGCATCAAGAAGGCTGACAAATGTGGCTTGCGATCTAACTGTGATGAAAATGACGATTTACGGGTCCCTGATACTGTCTTCCCAACCTTGCCCTTGTCTGTGATGGCATCTTTAGCTTCTAAGGAGGACTTTCTACTCTTGCATGGTGAACAAATGAATGGCATTTCATCCAAAGATGCTCTGTGAATGTTTGGTAATGGGATGGACAATTTTCTCTCTAAACTTGATTGGACGGGCTGGGTTAGCTCACTCTGATTCTTTTCTATAGCCATCCAAGCATGATCCCCATTCTCCTCTGCCTTGTCCTGCAAGGGAAATTCCCCGTCCCCAATGCTTTTTTCCATTTGACTGACTGAATTCCACTGTTGAACATCCTCTGTGAATTCAAGTTGAGAGAGAATCTCCTTGGCCTGTGCAGAGGACAGAGATTGAGGCCTCGGCCCATTGTCATACACACATTCATGTCGATCTTCCTCGGTGCTTCTCTCTGTATCACTAGATAAAGATTCTGGTAATGATGCTGTCAATAGCAAAGATGCTGAGCAAGATGTCAAGTGTAAATCTCAAGGTGTGTATCGTGCTAAGCATAAATGGCGTGCAGAATTACAAATGAAAAATTCAATCAAAGAACCGGTTTCAAAGCCCACTGAAGCATGCGATGGCCAGAAGAAGAATGACTACCCCATGTTCAAATGCGAAATATAGTTTTCTCTCAAGCAAAACAGGGCTAGAAAGCCTGCTGTTCTTCCTAATGCCTTTTTGGATGAGGAAAGTGAAAGTGATACAGTTTTGGATGACTGGTGAATTGATTTGAGATGTAGTTCAAGGGAAAAAGGAGTCTTTGCCCGTAGAAGCTGTGAGCTTGACAAGAAAGAAGACAAGCTTGATAGGAAAGGAGACAAAGTGAAAGATATAGTGATTAATGTACATATGACTGATTTGCAAGGTACGGATTACTACCATATGCATATTCGTGTCGATCGAGTTCGCTTTGGAAGATCTCATAGAAGTATTCAGACTCTTGCTTGAGGACGCAGGAATGTGCGAGCATGCGGACGATATTGGGGAAGTCGACGGAGGCTTGGACATGGAAAATGACATCAGGGGGTTCACCCGGGGGGACAACGACGATGGGGGAGGTGGAGATGCCGAGGACCAAGAGGCGCCGCTGCAGGATGTCGGTGATGAGCTCTGGGTCTTGCTGCTGCTGCTGCTGCAAGGGGGGAGCAGAAGCGCACGTGTTGGGGGGGTTCACCATAGCCATGCATGGAAAGGAAGGAAGGAGAGGTCGATCGATGCACACTGCATGAACGATGCTCTGATACCATGTTGAACACTGCGCGAGGGAGGCAAGGAACGAAGGAATAGAGAGAGGAAGAGAGACACGAGACACCGAAAGTGGAACCCCAGAAGTGCATCAAGTAAGCACACATAGTTGGAATATATAGAGGGGACCAATGATGCTATATATAAACAAACTATTTATAGCTAATATCACCAACATTTTTCCACACATCCAAAGTAACTTAAGAACCGGTTAAGAACTAATTCTAAACACTATTTGGATACATGCTGTCATTATTGAAGGCATAGATCATATTTATTGAATTATAGAGAGTCAAAACCACATAACTATAGTAATTAACCCATATAACCAAAATGATATCCAAATGCTCCCAATCTATACAATCTCATCCTACACTATGATTTGAGTTTTTATAGGAAGAAGTAGATCCTTGAAGTTCTAAGGAATGGGAGATTATATCCTAAGAGACTACTACAAAGGCAAGGAAAACAAAGAGAGGACCTTCCCACGACATTCAATCAAATTAAGGATCATGCTCAGTTCAAAATGTCAAAGAGAGGATTATGTGTCTTGGATTCAAGAATTTTGCAATATCTTTGCTTGGAGTTATGATGAGCTAAGAGGTACTCCTCCCAGCCTAGCTATTCATACAATTCCTTTGAAGGAAGGTAGTCACCCTATTCGACAAAAAGTAAGATATATGTCTTTTGAATTAATGGATGGGCTATTCGAAGAATTGACAAAGTTATCGAAAACTAGCCTCATATTTTTTGTTCAATACATGAAATGGTATTCACCAATTGTTATCACAAAGAAGAAGGACAATTAGATATAGCTTTGTGTACATTTTAGAGAGCTTAATAAGAAGATGGTTAAGGATTACTATCTATTTCCATTCATTGATCAATTTTTGGATCACTTAGTGGGTAGGAAAATCTATTTGTTTATGGATTTCTTTGTTGGGTTCAATCAAATGGCTATTGTGGAGGAAGACAAGCTGCAAATGACGTTTATCACTCTCTTTGGTACTTTTGTGTACCATCTGATGGCCTTTGGTCTATGCAATACACTGGAAGGCAAGAAAGTCTTGGTTTGTCAATTTGAGCCAAAAAGTGCCTCACTTTGGCCAAGTTTATAGATTTTGTATCATGAAGTTAGTTGTCCAAGCGGATCTCAAATCCAAGCGTGTTTGCCCCTTCGAAAAAGAAAAATCCACTTGGTGGAAAGTCTAAAACTAAAACCTTGAATCAATTTTTTTAAAGCCAAGCTTTAAGCTTGTTTTTTCTTGGTGGAAATGAAGAGGCACAAATCACAAAGTGTGGGGAGGGGGCACAATTTTTTTGGCACCCCTTCCATGATTTTAAAAATCCATTTTTGAGCTTGCAAAGATGAAGGGAAACCTCCTGCCTGTGATCTCCATCATTTTTTCGCTCTCTATTGCCATAAAAATGACTCGATTTGATGCATTAAACAAAGAGATCTAATTTTAACCTTTCTCTCTCCTCTCTCTTCTTGTGGATTGTTTTTATAGATCAATGTAAAAGAGAGGGAGATGGATTGAGATGGATGTTTTTTGTCAAACGATGATATGAAACTAGAGAGACACGTGAATCAAAGTTGATTGGATTGTCAAAGACCATGGAAGAGCATCAGCGGGCCTTCAACATTGAAAAACATGCACCATAAAGAGTAGTTTTATGAGAAGAAGGTAGATTTTACGGTTTTATAATGAATTTGTATTTAAAATGGTTAGTAATTCTTGGATTTGATTGCTAATTCTCTATTTGATTAGTCATGTTGATAGAATCATTAAAAAAACATTTGTATAATAATTGTATGCAAAACACGCAAAACCCCAGACTAAGTGATTTTAGGAAAAATATGTGATTTTTTGTAATTTTGGTATACATTTGCCATTCCCATGGAATGAAATATACTAAGAAATATTTTTTAAAAAATAATAACCAATTTTCACCTAAAATTTACTAATTATTTGTAATTTAATATAAATAAATAGAGAAAATTAAAGAAAAATGGAGAAAATCAAAATTTTTACATCATAAAAATAAAGAAAAATAAGATTAATGCTTGTGATCATATAATGGAGCTAAAGCATGAGGTTTAGCCTCAATTAAGCCCTATTTCGTTGTTAGAGTGAGTTTTTATTGCTTTCAATAAATAAAAATCAATTAAAAAACCATGCCTACACTTATCAACGCATACAAAATTTTAAACGGTAGGAGGTAGGGGGCTGTTGAGGGTTGAAGTACATTAAATTAATATGTTTAATGTTACATATCATATAGAGTTCACGGTTGTTTAAATTTAAAGAGACTAATAGCACGAGAAAGCTCAGTGCTAGCCCTAAGCAACAAAGCACTATCATGTGTGTAAAAGAAAAATCATGAAAAGAATTTCTTCGCACTTTCATGCTCCTAATTTTCAATGAATATTTGTATGTTTCTAATATACAACAACAAAAAAAAGAACTAGTCTAGTGGATAGTCACTTGCTAGTTAAGTGCACTTGGGTGATAATACTTTTAGGATGGATGACCACTCGGGAAGATTTTTTTACAAGTTAGTGAGAGATTCTCGCGTGCAGCCAATGGCACCAATGAAGCCTTCGTAGCCCATTGCCAAATATGCCAAGGTCTATGCCTTGGTCGCCACCTTGGTCGTACACCTGGAGTGATGCCCCGACCATGCTATCCTCACCCATATGTTTGTCAATTTCTATCTTCGCATTGCAGAAATGGAGCCCCTCTGTGAAGTCATCAATGACATCGTCAAAAATGCTAAAAGAAAGTGCTCTCTCTTTATCATTGATGATGTCATCCAAAAATACAAAAAAAACAAGTGTCCTCTTTGCTATTCCCCCCCTTGCAAAACTATAAATTGAGGGCTTGGGGATGACCGGAAGAGCGACAAAATGAGCAATCTTGATGAGGATGATACATTGATCAAGAACTAGGAGACTCTATTCCACGAGATAAAGAGACATCATTCCGTCCAACCGAAGGAAGGGGATACATTGAAGGACTCTCATCCTCTTCTACCTTGTTCCAAGAAGAGAATACAGTGAAGAACTCTATCATATTCTATCATACCTCTACACTTATCTCTATTCTGTCATGGCCCGAAGAAATAGAATTCAAAACCAGAAATCACAAATGACCCTACTAACGTGGAAGCAACAATTGCAGGGAGTCACTAATGGAGTCACGGGCACGGATGACAACCCTTTACCAACTGCGATACCAAAGATTTTTTTTTTCTAAAAAATTTCTATCCAAATTCAATAGAAATAAGATAAGTCTGTTGAGAAATAGTGACTTAAGACCAAGAAACTTGGTTACAAGAACTGGGAAGTTAGAGACCCCAAAATCTAGATTACCCTAGTTAAATTCCAAGGAGAAGATTTCATTATGCAAAACTCAAGTGTCGATTGCTACTAGAATTAAGCATCACTTGAAAGTTGCATGATTGATTGAAGTCATAACTGCTTGTAGACATCAATCTTGTTTGTGATCTTCTAGATTAGATCTTGATTGAATTAAGTGTTAAAACATATAAAAATTGAGGAGTCCTATACCTCCCCCAAGGATAGGTGCTGAATCCCCATACCAAGAGGGGATGTTTTTTTTCACTACGGCAGAAGCATAGACCAACTCCAATGGCAAGAGGTCTCCCAACAGGGATTGTATTAAGTAGGAGGTGGATAGGGTGCCATGGGGGGCTCTGGCTAGTAAATCCCTTTTTGCACCTAAGAACTACTTCATCCCTTGTATCGCCCGAGTAATACTTGGGACACCTATAAATGCTAGCTATAGATGGATTTGATCTTGGTGACCTGCAGATGCACTGGATGAGGCAGCATGAGAAATTGTAAATTTTTTTCTTTTCTCATGTATGGGCAGGAGAAAACACATTATGGAATATAATCAATGGATTTGTTTTACTTTGATTGTATGTCGGTGAGTAAATTACATAAACAAACAACTGTGCATAAAGGGGTTTTAATTAATGAATCTATTTTTATATGTTTCAGGTAATGTGGTAGATTATTAGATAACTAAGAACTTCCATAGAGGGAAGCGTGTGGATGGATTCCCGATGAATCGAGTCCTATGGCAGGGTGGTTTAGGTTAGCCAAGAGGCCTTCCCAAAAACAAATGCTAGGAAGAAACTCTAGGAAAGGCCAATTCGCTGACTTACCTAGGGTTTGGTCTTAGAACCTGAAGTGTAAATTATCTTACAGGAAAGGTACGACGGCTGTGCCAGAGCATTGCAGGGAATTTCATAAATCCTTAGTCTGCCTGGAAAAAATTGTTGTACTCCATGAACCAAGGGTAATGGTAGTTGCTCCTTCCGGACAAGAAGTCTCTCGAAGGACACCTCTCAATGTGAGCTAGTTATTGATAGATGACCATTAGATCAATTAGGAACCTTCAGGTTGGTCCTCCATGGGTAACGGTAGGACGCTTCCACTACGGGTTAGACCTAGGGTTAACCAACCGGACAAAATCGCATCATTCTAGTTAGAGTACGGATGGGGATGATTGGAAGGTAAAATCTGGGCGACTACTAAAACGTTATCCGTCAAGAAATCAAGGCGGGTATGTCACAAGTGGTATCAGAGAGAAAATAAATAAATAACATGGTAATTGTAGCCTGAGATATGAGTTGTTTTTCCCTTCTCTTACTGACATGTGTTTTTCTCTTACCCTAAGAGATGAAGATTGGAAGTGATTCCTAGCCTTTCGAGTGATGTTTACATCAGCAACGCATTCTACGGATTATGGATGGAGAATGCAAGTGATGTGGATTCTAGATTGCATCTATGATCCTTCTCCACTATACCGAGAAAGAAAATGGATGATAAGCAGTGGAATTTGTTATATCGATGGAAGTTGTCTTACCTTCCTTCAAAACAATTTGAAGAGGATAAGATGAATGGAAAACCTTAAAGTTGTGAAGGTTTATTTATTCCATGAAGCTAGAGTGAATTCAACTTTATTCAGTAGAGGTCGGGAGGTTAAACTAAATCAATATATTTACGAGGAAGCGACAAAGGTCATCCCAGTAGACTAAATTGTAGTTGTTGGTTGCTCTAAATGCCGAAATTACGTCAAAGATGGACTTCTTGATCTTTCTTTAACATATCGATTTTTAGATATCCATTCTTCAAAGCCCGATTATTACCCAATGGATGTATCCAAATACCATGCCTAGATTGTATTAGGGAAATCTTCTCTCCAAAATAACTAGTCATCCCAAAAATAAACCATGTATTTATATCCTACATCAAATAAAATTATTTTGTCTACTCATTGAATATGAACCATTCTAGCAATTAAGAATCACGATTCTGTAGATATATAAAAAATTCATGGTTAGATTCCTTAAGTTCATTCAAAAAAACTTTATCATGATGTAACCTTCTTTGAAAATTTAATATAAAGCATTTCTATCATTTTAAAATGATTTCTCTTTGAAAAGATACAAGCAAATTGTATGGTAACATTCATAGAGCTAACTAGATAAAATATTACGATACCACAAGAAGTTGTTCCTACCCTTAATGCTACTGAGATCCAAGAAAAAATGTTCTTGCTTAAGAAAATTAAATCATTTGAGTTTGATGGCCAAGGCAAAAACATTGAGGTTGAAGAAAAAATATGGGTTGAGTCCAAGGAAGATTATTTCATTACTACTTGAATTAACCCAGTTAATCAAGCAATGATTGGCCAGTTAAAGCTAATAGGAGAAGCCTGAATTTGATGGAAACAATGGTACAAATACCAAGGAATCTCTGAAGTGTCTGTTAATTGCGACATACTAAAGGATGCAGTGCGAGGCCGGTATCTTCCACCAGCATACCGCACACAAAAGATAAATGAATTCTTTGGTCTAAAGCAACTTGGAATGACACTCGAAGCCTATTACTCAAAGTTTATAACACTTCTTAAGTATGCAGCGTCTATGGAATTGTGCAATAAGTATACAAGGTTTGCCACAGATTGGATGATCCTTTGAACACATGGCTTGAAGCAATGCATCCATCCAACCTCCAAGATGCTTTGATAAGAGAAAGACCGATTTTACAGGAGCACTAGTACAAACCAAGAAACAATAAGCCTTGGAATAATAATTTCCAAAATAGAAATATAGCTAGGGCCTATGCAAAAATAGCCCAAGGTCAATTCCAATCTGCTAATAGCAAGAAGGCTACGACATGCAATGGAGAACTTTACTGGTGGTAATAAGGATACTTTTAGGTGCTATTATTGTAATGAACCTAGCCACATCCAAAGGCGATGCCCAAATCTCAGACAGAATGAATGCCAAAGCAAGTTCTGTAACAATGAGAGCTGGATAGCCACAGCTAGAGGAAGAGTTGCCGGCATAATCCTCAAGAAAGTAGAAGATGATGAAGGCCCCACCTTGGAAACCAACATGGAAAGAGCAAGAATTCACGCCTCTAGCTCAACAAAAATTCTCAGTAATTCAAACACCATCAACCTATAACACTAAACACTTTAAAATTTTGATTGATTGTGGAAGCACACATTCATTCATATCACCAAGGTGTTCTAGAAAACTAGACATAGACATAATGCATGCGCTTGGGCTGATAGTTGAGTTAGCTGATGGAAAAGAAGTTTCCTCAATACAACATACAAGTAAGGTGGAGTTCAATATAGGTGGCAATTAGACCAACATGAAATTCAAAGTGATGAACGTGGGAACCTATGAGTGCTTGTTAGGAATGGACTAGTTAATTCCCAATGAGGCTTATATTCATTGTGAAGAGGGCCAAGTCACATTCTTGAATCTTGTAGGACAACAAGTGACCACCCAAGGAGAAGCAAGAAAATCGAAGATTCAATTAGCGAAAGTATCTCGAATCACTAAAGGTTTAAGAAAATGCTCACCTATATACCTAATCAAATTAAATAAGTCTGAACATGATAAAGAAGTTGAAGATGAACCGACACGGCTAAGGAATATGCTGATGTATTTCCTGAAGAATTAACTAAACTTCCACCACAAAGAGAAGTCAACCATGAAATCAAGCTAGTACTAGGAGCTGCACCAGTTGCAAGCTGACCATATGGAATATCCATTCTGAAAGCCATAGAACTAAATCAACAACTCAAACAACTCTTAGATCAGGGATACATTAGACCCAGTAACTCACCCTGGGGATGTAGCATGTCTGCCTGTAATCTTCAGGACACGTCTTAGTAGTCCATCGGAAAGGATATCTAGAAAGCTCCGCCCGGAACTCCCATGGAATGTCATGAGGTTTGCGATCTAGGACTTTCCGCGTCTGCCACGTAGCGGAAGTATTATGGCCATTCCCACTTAGGACCAACCTGAATCAGGGTTTTTCCCTAATGGTCATTTCCTAAACGGCAACTAGCGTCGAACCCCAAGCAAACTACTTTACGCAAAAATGCCAGGTCCGAAGCAGATTTACGCTGCACTTGGTTCAAGGAGAATGGGAAACGAGAGGGATGCAAGGCTCGACATTTCTGCCATAAGGCATAGTCCCATTCCGTTCCCTTAAAACAACGTAAATCGGGATTATTATAACTTAGATTCTAGGTCAGCTCCCTTGTTGTTTGTGTCCTTTGAATGATCTTCTTGATGTCCATCATGATTGACAAAAGTTCCCGGCCAACCGGGACCACCCATCCATAGGATGGACCCATGGCCACATCCACTGCACTTTCCTCAGGTTGTTTTAGTTATCTAACTACCTACCACATTTAGTTGGACATGCATCAAACAACTTCCTTAATTAGTCCATTAAGCACCAGTTCCTTCACATAATCATAGCACTTGACATAAAAAAGCAATGTCAAACAAGTTTCTTTTCAACAACTTATCATATTTATCTTTGGAATACATTTATAACATCCAGCCCGTAGTCTTATCCATAATCTGCCCGAAGGCTATCCAGCAATCCACAGGGATTACTAATCCAAGATTCCGCCCGTAGACTAGTATGCGGGCCTCGAGATCCAATCCCGAGTCATGTTGGCCTCTTGTGCAGGGCCTGAAAGGCGAGGGATTTATGGCTAGAGCCCCCTCTGGCACCCAAGCGTCCTCCTGCTCCAACCTTGGTTAGCGTCAAGCAAGCAGTCGCACGGGGGTAACTGAAGTTGCCTCTCCCTTCAGCCCTTCAACCTAAAGCATTAGATATTTTTTTAATCCTTTAATTCCTTGAGCAAACAAAGCAAACAGTGCTCTTTAAACTGTACAAGCACAATCATTTCCATTGGTCATTATTTTTGGCCAACTGCTAAGGAGTGAATCCTTCTTTCCAAATGCATCCAACACTCGATCTGGGATCAATTGCAACTTGGCAAGATCCCCAAGGGTTTGTTTGTTAACCCTATATCCTTGGGTTAGGGCCGTACCCTATTAACCCGATTTAATCAATACCTTAAGTTCTATTAGCAGTAAACATGCTATTCCAATTTATTGATTGGTCCTTTGCTTCCAAGCAATTTATCTAATCCCCTTATCTTGGTCACTTTTCCCAAGAAAGGTGCTATATCAGGATGACTACTCATCCTCTTGCAAGAAAAACTTGCGCAAGAATATGCCAATCCTATTTCGAGGATTTGGCTATTCCCT
The DNA here is from genome assembly GCF_053477565.2 of Lygodium microphyllum. Lineage (NCBI taxonomy): Eukaryota > Viridiplantae > Streptophyta > Polypodiopsida > Schizaeales > Lygodiaceae > Lygodium > Lygodium microphyllum. The sequence continues at coordinate 67,065,039 of NC_141139.1, forward strand.
TGTGATCAAATCACAAGATTATGCGACGTTGCAACTTGTTGCACAAGCGTCGCATCAAAATTCATGGGACTATTTTACCCATCGAATGGCGTCTTCTAATCACGGAACCATGATTAGATAGGAACAGGGTTAGGGTGTCTTCATAACAATCCGTTCCTGATTTCACTAGGCCGACATTGTCGGTCCGAAAGGTCCAAATCCAAATCGAGTTTCATTATTTTAGCGAGCGATACCTAGATCGTCTCTTGCAAGTACGTCCTAGTGTCCCTACATTCTGTGAATGTGGGCAAGTCTTTAGGTTTAAGAGTTTCAGCTTTGGCAATAAGAGCGATTAGGTCATGTCCTCAGTGTGCTAAATCCCAATTAGCACTTGGGATATGTTGCATCAATTTAACCATCCCTAACGAGTCCCTCCGGGTTTAGGTGTTTAGGTTAAACCAATTTAATTGTCTACCCTTGGCGCTATTTACGATACATTTTACATGATTCATTGCTTACGTATGAGTCGATTTACAAACCCTAACTTTTCTGGTTAAGATCAAGCATATGTTAAATTATAACATAATTCCAATTGATCCTTCTGTACATGCAATCAATATTCCTGCTACCAAGCTTTAGGGCTTTATGATTGAACCATGTAGCCTTTTTCTAATAACTATGTAGTTGAAACAAGATTTATGCCATTTGCCTAGAGTTTAATCTTCTTCATGCAGCCTAGAGTCATTTCCATGACTAGCAATTTCCTACGATTGTTAGCAACCTTCTTTAAAGAATCATTTCGAAGAAAAGATGTTCAATAATGTGATTTATTCCTTCCATGCATAATCGAAGTGTACCATCATTATTTTGACTTGTAAAGATGGCCATTTAGTTAATCAAAGTTCGTTACTTTGCAATGCATAAAACCCACTTACTAGGAATACATAGAGATTTTTATGCTCTTTCTTTGTTCGTTTCATTGCAAAATACCAATGACTGAATTCTTCCATCGTGAGCTATTTATTTTAAATTAGTCAAAGTATTTTAATCGAAAAATGCATCCTATCTCCATAAATGATCCATGCACAATTGAATTATAATGATGTAAATAAAAATTAGGAAGAAAAACCTGGACTTGTGGTGAAATGTCCACATGGATGTTAGGAGACGATCCTCCTGCGGTTGCGCCTTGTGCCTTCTTAGGGCCATCGCGAATTTGGCCTTTCCACCTTGGACGCAAATTTATGATGTTGGCCGTCTCCTTTGCACGCGAAACTCCCTTTGTGATTCCACCGTCCTTCAGAATCGAACCTTAGAAATGGAACTTATGAATTTTTCCTTCCTTTCGTAGAAGCTCAGGGGGTGCAAATTGTCTACACGGAAAGGGGGAAAAGAAAATAGCTTTGTGGTATGCAAATGGGGAAAAGGTAGCTTAGAAATCCAGGTTGGAAAGGGTTTATAAAAGTCCCTAGGAAGGGCTTTTAAGATAACGTGTGAGGGGGGGAAATCCACGGGATTTGCTAAAATGGCTATTTGTGTGGGGAGGATTTAAAAGGAACCCGGGTTAAATGGCCTTAGGGAATGCTATGAAAGGCCTTAAAACCAGCTAGGGGAGGAAAAATCCACGAGAAGGGATTTGAGGACTTGTGTCGAAACCTCATGGAAAGGGGGTTAGGTGGAATTTACAAGGGAATGGATGGAAAAATCCCGGGGGGGCAGGGGGGTACAAGAACCACAATAGGGGGGCTTTAGATTTCGGGGCAGGGGGGGGGGGGGGGAGAGGGGGGGTTATTAAACCCACTTGAAAGGCCCTTCAAGGAAGCCCATAAGAAGGGGGGCTTCCCAAAGGCCTTTTAGAAGCTTCTCAAAAGCTTCTAAGAAGCTTCTGTGGGCGTCCACTCCACATGGAGAAAAAAAAAGGCAAGTTCCTCTGAATTCTGGCGACGTGTTGGCGGCAGACGGCGGCATTTTGATTGGCGGCTTCGCGAGCTCCTCTCCTCCATGGCAGTGAGTCTACAGGCGGTAGCTCCTCCCTCAAGGCGTTTGCACGCAATAGCGTCCCTCACTCTCCTTCTCTCTAGAAGCATCACGATTCGCTATACCTCCACCTTACTCCCATGGCATAGGCTTATATAGGTGAGGGGAGAGGATCCTCCCTCCCCCACGTGGCCTTTCGCATGGCCTTTATGCACTCCATGGCATCCAGCAAGGTTGCTAGGTCACAGCGCCTTCCCTCCCTCTCCTCCAACACGACAATCGGCTGGGGGAAGGAGAGGATAAATTTTTTAAAAAATTTGCCATAATTTTCAAATTATTATCCTCATGACCTCCTATTAAGAGGAGGTTCACGTGAAGAACATGTGTTTAGAAATCGGAAATGTTACATTCTCTCCCCCTTGGAGGAATCGAGATATCCTCATCTCGAGATAAACTGGGGATATTGGTGGTTGAGAGTGCTTTCATCTATCCAAGTGGCATCCTCCTTGGGATAATCTTTCCACTGGGACGAGGCATTCTCTCAAGGTTCTGGATCTTAGTTGTCTCTCCCTAACATCTAAGATCATGTCAGGCCTTAGTTCAAGGACTCCTTGACTAGGCATTACAACTTGTTGGTCATCAAGTACATGGTTAGGATTAGGTACATACTTCTTCAATAGGCTAATATCGAATACATTAAGAACCTTTAGGTTCTCAAGGAGTTGCAGTTTATAAGCATTTGGTCCTAGGCACTTGAGGATCTTTTACGGTCCACAATACCTTGGACTTAGCTTCTTGCAATCTCCTAAGGATACGAAACTCTTCTTTGGACGTATGCGAATGAATACCATGTCTCCTTCCTCAAAGATTTGATCTTGACTCTTCAAATCCGCGTATGTCCTCTGTCTATCCTTGGCGGCTTGGATGTCCTGTCTTATTGACTTTATTTGGTCATCCATCTCTTCCAACATCTGCCATGAAGCTTCAACCCTCAAGGTTGGATCTGAGAAGTTTAGGGGACTTCGACAGCCATCACCATACAATGCTTGAAAAGGGGTCATCTGAATGCTTTGTTGGTAAGAAGCATTGTAGGCAAATTCAACCAAAGGCAAGTATTGAATCCACCTTTTTGGTTCACGACAGCAGTGTGCCCTAAGCATATCCTCGATGATTTGATTGACTCGATCAGTTTGACCATCAATTTGGGATGGTATGTGCTGCTAAAATAGAGTTGAGTCCCAATGGCTTCAAAGATAGCTCTCCAGAAGTGTGATTGGAAGAGAGAATCACGATCACTAATGTTTCTTCTAGGTAACACATGCAGCTTGAATATCTCCTTGATAAAAAACCTTGCAATGTCTAAGGATTTATAGTTTGTCTTTGCTGGAATAAGGTATGCAACCTTACTAAGCATTTCAACCACAACCATGATGGAGTTGTATCCTCCCTGAACTTGGGGTAGGCCAACAACAAAGTCCATATTGATGAATTCCCATTTCATTTGGGGAATGTCAAGTGGTTGTAACTTCCCTGGCATCTTGACATGTTCTGCTTTGATACGTTGACAAGACAAATACTCAGTGACATATTTAAGAACGTCACCTTTAAGCCTCTCCCAATAGTAGCTCTTCCTAACTGCATTGAGAGTCTTGGCATAGCCAGGATGTCCTGAGAAAGGGGAATCATGAGCTTCCCACAATATCTTCTGCTTAAGTGACTGGCTTGCCAATATGCATAGCCTCGTTCTATAGTAGACAAGTCCAATATTGATAGAGAATTCATGATACTTAGCCTGTAGTTTTTGCTCCTGGTCCTTGACAGGGATTTCCCTTAGCATCTTTTGATAGGCTGGATCATGGCATGCTTCTTCTCTAGCCAGCTCAAGTATTGGATTGTTTGGCATGGATACCTTTGTGGCTGGATCTAGCTATTGATGGATTTTGCAAGATTAATGAATTAAGGAATGCGTTGCGACTGAGTGGATTAGCAACTACATTCTCCTTTCCTGGTCGGTACTTGATTTCAAAGTCATACTCCTCCAGCACTTCAATCCACCGATGTTGCCTCATGTTGAGCTCGTTCTGGGTAAAGATCCACTTGAGACTCTTATGGTCAGTCACTAGAGTAAACTTGTTACCCAACAGATAGTGTCTCCAAAGCTTTAGAGCATGGATGAGAGCTAACAATTCTAGATCATGGGTAGCATAATTCTTCTCATGGCTCTTCAGTTTCCTTGAAGAGTATGCTACAGGATGACCTTCCTGCATGAGCACACAGCCTAAGGCAAGCGTGCTAGCATCAGTTACTACCTCGAACTCCTTACTGAGGTCTGGAAGTTTTAGGATAGGTACTAATACCAAACTTTGCTTCAATCTATCAAAATTGGTTTGTTCGGGAGTTGACCATGCAATGGATGTTTGCTTCTTTAGTAAGTCCATCAAAGGTGCCGCAATCAAAGCATAGTTTTTGATGAAGACCCTATACCATCCTATCAATCCAAGACAACTGCGTATTTCTTTGATAGTTGTTGGTATAGGCCATTCTAGCACATCTCTGACTTTGGCTGGGTCCACTGAGATTCCTTCCACTGATATGATGAATCCCAGATATTCAGTCTGACGTTTGAAGAATGCACACTTCTTCATCTTAGCATACAACTTATGTGCCCTCATTGTCTCAAGGACAATCCGAAGTTGTGGTTCATGATCTTCCTCCTATTTGGAATAGACTAAAGTATCGTTGAAGAAGGCGAGTACTAAGTCATCAAGATATGGCCTAAAAATATCCTGCATTAACCTGTTGAAGGTGGCAGGTGCATTTGTAAGCCCGAATGACATAACTAGGAACTCAAAGTGTCCATAGCTTGTGTTGAAAGCCGTCTTTGGGAAATCTTCTTCCTTGATCCTTATCTAATAGAAACGAGATCTGAGGTCAATCTAGGAAAATATCTTCGCACCCTAAAGGTGATCAAGAAGCTAATCTATTCTAGGAATAGGATACTTGTTCTTGACAGTTGATTGATTTAACCCTCTGTAATCAATACACTGTCGAAGGGTTCCATCTTTCTTTTTCTGGAACAGTATTGGAGCTCCCCATGGTGAACTGCTAGGATGGATGTAGCCATGATCTAGCAGTTGCTTGAGTTGTTCCTTCAGCTCAATTGCTTTCGATATCGACATTCTATAGGGTCTTTTTGCAATTGGCACAGCGCCTAGTACTAGCTTGATCTCATGATTCACTTCTCTTTGAGGCGGGAGTTCTGTCAACTCTTCAGGAAATACATCCGCGTATTCCTTTAGCCATGAAGGTCCTTCACTAGACTCGTGCTTCTGATCTAACTTGTTGAGCTTAATCAAGTAGACAGGTAGTCCTTTTCTGACTCCCTTTATAATCCGAGATGCCTTGGCCAATTGAATTTTTGGCTTCCCTGCTTCACCTTGAGTTGTAACCAATTCCCCTTCAAAGTTTCAAAATGAAATTTGGCCCTTTCCACAATGGATGTGGGCGTCATTTGGTTTAAGCCAATCCATTCCAAGTAGACACTCACGGATACCTAGGCTCATGACTCTGAATTTGATCGAAGTCGCCTTTCCTCCCAGAAAGAATTCCACCTTAGCAGTTTGCCTGGTACAAGTAACCTCACGACCATTTGCCAATTCCACAAGCAAGATAGGTGCTTCTACTGTGGCTATTCCTAATCTTTTTGCACAAGCTGGTGAGATAAAGGAATGTGTACTGCCACAATCAATCAAGGTCTTGAAACCTTTACCTTGATAGTTCGACGGTGTCTGAACCTGCATAGACAAAAAATGATGTTAGCATAATCAATATAAATCATACAAAGCACAGTAATATAAATCATAAAAAAATGATCTTACTTAAAATGCATATTTTATGTACCCTTATAAGCGATTCGTCAACGAATTGAGTAGGTGGATGCTCCAAGTATGAAGTACCCTATGGTCCCATGTCAATCTCCTGACACAACTCTGTATACACTGGAAGGTCAATACACATGTCACCACAAAAGGATGAGTCCATCTTGTTCTCAAAGAATTCGTGGACTCCTGTATTTCCATCATTGTTACCCAATTCTGGCTCCTCTACATGCTCCAAGATTTCGGTGGCCTCTACCCCTTGCAATATCGACTCCTCTATTTGCATACTATCCTCATCTACACTCGAAACATCACTTTGATCATATAGTCTCACACTTCAAGAAGTTGAAGGTATAACATACCACCATCGAGGTTGTCGGGGGTTTGGATAGAAACTTACATACAAGAGAGATTTAACTTTTGTGACACGTACCATGTCGTAATACAATTTTTTTAAAAAACATGAGTTTATGCACCTATTCACAATGGGCCGAAAACATAAACGTGTCGTGAAAATTTGTCCATTTTTTTTCGAAATCTATTTCGAGAAATCCAAATGGACCTCATCGAACTATTGCTCTAGCTCCTTCAATTACCACTTTGAACCATTGCACATTGAATAGGATCATGGAGAAGCTACGGTAATCCACCGTGACAATACTTTACAAGTTCCCAAAATACTCAATCTCATCTATAACCGTGTTTGGATCCGTTGCTTATCATCGGCTCTCTTGCTCGAACTTTGCCTTGATACCACAATCTGTTGTGGAGCGCATTTTGTCAATACGCTCCATGTGAAAATGTCGTCCACGTGACCATGCTGCACTATATATTTTGTACTGTACATTGAAACACTCAATTAATTGTCGTATATAAAATATAGATATGACAAACCCTAAATATGTCATCACCTTTGGACTACATCCCCTCGAGAATTCCCACTCCTTGGTTGAGACCTCTGTCCCTCTGCAAGATGTTATGGTCAAAGCTCCATGAAACCATTGTGTTGACATAAATTGCAGCATCTCCTCCATACCCTCGGGATATCGAATCAGTCGATGGTGCGTACTAATGTCGAAATTCAGATCACGCTTTCTCGTGATCTTTCCTAGCTTGCTGATACCTAGCAAGCCACGTCTCCATGGAGGCATGGTGCAACATGCAAAAGCGATTCACTTTCTTCTCCATTGCAGCATCCATTCGTTTTTAAACCCCATTTCCAACCACCATATCTTCGGTCAGTCTATCATCATCCTTCAGCGACCATAGCATAATGTTGTCTGAATCCATCGTTAGTAGCCATTGTGAAATATGCACTAACGCCTCAGACACCAACCAACCTTCAGCCATGCTACCTTTTGGCCGAGCTTGTTGTCACAAAAAGCCTTTCAAGGTTTTTATGAAGCACTCCAAGAAGAACATCCATTGCATATGGACAGGTCTAGCAATCTCCACTTTATCTACAAGATACACAAGAAGGTGGATTTGTATCGTGAGCATGCTGGTAGGTAGGTGTTTCTCAAAGAGACAGACCATCTCCACTTCTCCCCACCTTGCAGATTAAATAGAGGACGTCTTAATCTCCTTATGTGAGATCCATTGCACTAAAGTTGACAACATGTAAATCGCCCCATATATTTCTGGAGTAAGGCATCCTGTGATCACGATTTGTAGTATAAACTGACACAAATGAGGAAGCATTACGAACAATGTCTACACTCCAAATAGCCAAATACACAGGCCACTTACAATCCATTCGTAGTACAAACCTGACATATCTTATGCCAATCATGGGATTTTAGCCCTGATAATTGGTCATCTTTAGAAAACGTGGACCTAAGAGAACGTATCATACTTGTCCCTAGTGCGGATAGACTTAACTATTTGCGTCACAATGTGCTCTTCTTTACTCCTAAGCATATAATGGAGGATGTATCTTATGGCTAGGTTACAAGCTACATTCCAACATTGAGACTACAAGATGCATATAAAAAAGTTACCTAAAGACTGTATTCTCAATAACAAGGTAGAATTTACTAGGAGAGGTGCTTCGCATTGCACAACATGAATTTTATTGAGAAATTATTGTCATTATAAATAGGAAATTATAATTTCTCAATGATTCTATAGGTGCTAAAATACAGATTGAAGAAGAGTCTAGTTTGCAAGGCATACATGCTAGCTATAGGTAAAATGCATGTTTCTTTGAAAAGAGATGATGTTGTAAATGATGTGGCTGGGGGTAAAAAGGCTTATGTATTGGCTAAAAACTAGTTATTTGTATTAGTATGCATAGGGGAATAACATAGATGCAACATACTAATGATGAGGCTTCAATATTTATTCATAAAGTCATAATACTCAAAAGCATTAAGCATGGGTAACAACAAAAACTATGGATAAGGTTGGGGAGCTTGAAACTATATGCATTACATTGCTTGACCATGGATCAAAGATTAATGTAACTGTTAAAAGGTTATATGAAAGTTTTGAATGGCCAATTGATGTTGATCATGGTTGCAGAATGTGGGTTGTGAAAAAATCAATATAACATGTTTCTTCTATTTACAATAGTCCAGAATATTCCATAGATCATAAATTCATAGGATCTCTACTCTATTCTACTCTGGTATTTTCCTCTACTTTCCTTTGAATTCGGCATCATATAGTATGCTTTTGTAGTTGTGATCTTATCCACAACCATAAGGACATATCATATCCTCTATAATAAGAACTTGCATATACTATTAATAGTCTTTTATACTCAAAGTTTGGCCCTCAAATTGATTTAAAAGGTCTTCCTTGAAAGCATAATATACCTCATCTCATTGATCCCATAGGTATGGTCACTAGATCCACACCATTTATAATGCATACAAAGAGGCTAAGTAACATACAAATCATCATCGTGCCTCATAGGAAGATACATCTAACACATACTACAAGTCTCAAAAAAATAAAAGAGATCCCTAAGCATGGCTTACCATCAAAATATCTCTTTAATCTTTTTGAATGTAGCTCAGACACCCCTACGACTAGCCCCAACCCTCTATGACCAACCCATAGACACCTCTACGACTAGCTCATTCACTCTCATGAATTCTCTTTAAATCTATGGATCCCTTCTTTGTCTCTCATTTAGTAATTTTGCCCCAAACTTGACTACATGTCTATCTCCCTCATCTTCATGCAATACTCAACCAATGCCTATAGGGCTTGTATTAAGAACAATGATGATAGGTCTTCCACCTATACAATCAACTTTCCTCAAAGTAGGTGTAGTCTTCAACAATCTCATTAGCTTTCTCATAGCCTTGGTGTGCACTCTATCCCACTAAATTTTTTTCCCGTAGATTATATGCAATATGTGCAAACTCACGTATCCACATAAGATAAAACACACATCCTATGAGAAGACCTCCTTACCTCTGAAGAGCAAGTATTGTCCATCATGTCAATAGCACCTACTTATCTTGGAGATGGTCTTTTCCCATATGAACCACACATATGCTCCACAATCAAAACTTTATTTACCCCAAAGATTGGCTTTTTCCCTAAAAGAGTTAGATACACTTCTTTGAGCCTAGTCAAGGTCTACTTACATTTAGTAATGGTTTCATCTACTACAAGTCTTCATGTAATTATGCCAATACAAGGATTTTATAGGATTGAAGACTTATTGTTGCTTGATATCATGCCTAGTTGATGGTAGCTACTATATACTACAATTTTTCTTCAATTATATATGAGATTTGAAACTAATGAGGATGCATAAATCCTATATACAACAAATAATTATCCTACATTAGGTTTTTCTTAAGAGCTTTTAGGAAATAGTCCCAACATTAGACATGGTTTTCATATAGTAAGTTCATGTATTGGACTTGTTTTGTTATGGATTATATGAATTAACATGATTTATGATAGCTTCAATCAATGCATCTTTTTTCTTAAAGGGATTCAATCTTTGCTTTCTTATTCTTGTCTAGCCCCACTCTCTACATCATTTTCTCCTTTACCCCCATAGTGAAGGCCTTAGACCTATTACAATCCCTCCCCCTAGCCCTCCTCCTAGCATTTGGTGAGCCTGATGTGAAGGCTATTGAAAGGGTGCAAGATGGGTGATGCATTAGGCTCATATTCTTTTGCAAGAGAAAGTGATGATATAAAGCAATTGATTTAGACTTGTAATATGTATTTACAATCACAATAGTAACAACAACAACAATTGACGCAACCTTCTACAAAATTGGAACTTGTAGTTATGAAGACTTTACAAGCTATGGAAAATGAATTGAAACTATTTAATGCTTGTAATATTTTAGCTTACTTGGATCTGATTACATAGCTTGCATGGAGCCATTTGGCTGCTTGTGCATGAGTTAAAAGCACTCATTATTGAACTATATCTAGATGATCTAGATGGCGATGAATTTAAAAAGTGTTAAGAGAAGAGTTCTACATAGAGAAAGCTCATTTAGTTACTCATAGGACATTTCACAAGTAGGTAACTAAACCCAACAAAGGACTTGTGGCCACTGAATTGGTATGTGATTTTGAGAGTAGATATGATCAACTAGATATAGCAGAGCACCAGGCTCTAGAATCACAAAAGATTGATATTTTTTCACTTGCAGTAAATCCTACCTTACGTGAGAGTTTGAAAGGTCAAACAATGGAAATGGGGCTTCAGGAAAATGTTTATCATGTAAAAGAGGTTATTAATGCACTTGTTAAGAAAAAAAGAAGATGGGCTCAATTTCATATTGAGACCTATCCTACTGCTTGTGGCAGGGCAATGGAATCTGCTAGTAAGCCACCTATGCCTATGGTTGCACTTGTTATGCCTCAAGTGAAAGGGAATGTCATATGGATGAGTAAGTGAAGGGGATTTATCACCTACAATTGGTTGAGAAGTTGGATGAAAAGTCCAAGCTTCAACACCTAAGACTCATGGAAAGGTCTTTGTTTATTATTGTCTATGGTGTGACAGCCCTCAACATGAGAGGTGTGATTGTGACATGTATCATGATGTACTAGAGATGGATTTAATCTTTTAAAAGAATGACAAAATTCATGTGAAAGAAATAGATCTTCCTCTTTCTTTCAACTTTTGGAAAAGAGAAATGCAAACATTATTGGATGATATGGCTGCCGAAAAGGCACATGATGATGCATGCTACCACATTTGGATTATAGATAGAGAAAGCCATAGGTAATATTATGGATAGTTAGAAAGTTGAGATATGGTCTCAAAGCATGTAATTGGGATGGGAAAAGTATAAAGGGTTGAATTAACTAATGCATGTACAAGCATTTGTGACATGACAGGAGGGGACTCACTGATTGATTCCATCTCAATGTATGATTATTTGGTTTAATTGCAAAGCAGATATATAGCTGTGGAGGATAAGAGAGTGAGGGATGAAGATACTATAAGGAGTTCAAATAGAGTGGCACATAGAAAAATTGAACAACCTAAACTTTAGTTTAGCGTACTCTTAAGCATATTTGTAAACAATAATTGGATTAGCCATACTCTAAAGGTAAATCTTTAACCTCATAGTGTCTCTGAGGTATCCTTTTCTCTTATTGGTGGATGCAGTTAATATTAATTTCCTTCCTTTGGTTTGGACAAATTCCTTCGCTTTTTTTCCTAGTTCTTTTAGCTAGCATTACTTCTAGCTCTTCTAGAGAAATTGAAGGTTCTTCATCCTTCTTTTTCTTCATTTTCCTTTAAGAGTTAAACCACTTGTGCTTGTCTTGTCCTTAATGTCAATATAATCATTTGTATAATTTGTCAAAATTTTTAGAAGAGGGAACATGTACCCACCCCTTCAAAAATATTTTTCACAATCTAGTCCTATATGATCCCAATCTCCACAACTGAGGCATTGATATGGCTCATATAACCATCAATAACCTCCCCTCTCAATGTGTTGTGCTTGAATTTCATCATTTATTTACTTACCTTGCTCTTACCTTGAGTGGGGTAAGGTGGTTGTCACCCTCTTTCCCTCCCTTGGCTTGCAAGATGACCTAATATATTAAGGCTACATTTTTTAAATAGATCAATAACTTCATATATTTCTTTTGTCAATGCTAGGTTTTTTATTACATTATTTCCACCTCCCTCTTGAGCTATCCTAGCTGGGTGATCTTTGAATCTTTTTCCTTTGTCAAGTTAATTTCTTCTTCAAAAGTAGAAGCTAGGTTTCAGTTCCAACTTAACTCAGAGAGGGCCTTGGAGACCTACAATAAATCTTTCTTTTTTAAGCATCTAGGGGGTTTCTCTCTCCCTAGACCTTAGCATCCATGATCCTAGGTTTGATTAAAAAGATGAATATGTTCCTACAAGGAGTTTTGTTGTACAAGGGTTGAAATATCGAGCCGTACCTTGTCAATAGTTCACCCTTCTATAGTGTTTCAAATTAAATCTCTTTGCACCCTTCATATGTCATCTCATGCTGTGGATCCTTTCCATATTTGCTAGTCGAATGGCCTTACAAATTTTTCAAGTAGCACCCAAAATTTTTACTTAAAAGAGTTCAATATTCTTTGTTTTCAAATATTTGCACTTTCAAGGAGCTTCTAAGATTACATGTACAAAACCCTTTTACAAGTGAGGAAACATTTAGATAATGTAGTCTCTTTGTAGGGTAGAGTCTCCTTCAAGGGACCATAAAACTTCTGTAGATGTCTTTGGGTAAGTCTTTAGGTATTATAACCTCTATAATATGAGATGAAAACTTCAAGACACAAGTCCACTCATTGGGAATATTGTGGAGAGGGTCAAAGTCAATGTAACACTACAAGGGAACAAACCTATAGTGATGCTCGACCAGCAACTCTTTTATCGGAGTTGCTATTAATGTTGCTATATAGCAATAGTATAGCAATGCTATATAAGAACACTAATACTAACTCCAATACTGATGCTAACACTTATTGACAACACTAATATCAATGCTACATCGTGTGAAAAAAGAGCCAAAATAGCTACAACAAAATACCACAATCATTTTGGCAAGGAGAGAGAAATGAGGAGAGAGAGAGAGAGAGAGAGAGAGAGAGAGAGAGAGAGAGAGAGAGAGAGAGAGAGATCTTCAAGGCAAAGGTTGAAGAGAATGTAAAGGGGAGCGCCAAGGAAAACACAAAGGGGAAGGAGAATGAGAAGGTCACATAGAAGAGCTTCAAGGTAGAAAATGTCTGCCTTTGAGCCTCAAGAATATCCATTTTCATCTTCTCTCCCTCTTTATTTTATACATTGTGGTTTATGTGGAGAGAGAAAGAGAGAGAGGAGATGCGGAGGAGAGGAAGATGCAAAGAGAGGGAGAGAGAAAGAGGGATGGAGAAATTTGGTTTGCTACATTATGGTTTGTGGATAGGGAGAGAGAGATATGGAGAGAGAGAGAGAGAAAGAGAAAGAGAGGGGGACATGGAAGGAGGGAGAGAGAGGAGCAAGAGATATGGAAAGAGAGGGAGGCCGAGAGATTAAGAGGGATAGAGAGAGAGGGAGAGATGAAAAGAAAGAGATTAAAAGAAAGGGAGGGAGATTGAGAGAGAGAGAGAGAGAGAGAGAGAGAGAGAGAGATGATAAACAAGGGAGAGAGAAAAAGAGAGAAAGAGAGATAGGTGCAAAGAGAGAGGGTGAAAGAGGGAGACATGGAAAGAGAGAGGAGGGAGGAAGGAGAGATGATAAGAGGGAGATTAAGAGGGATAGGGAAAGAAAGAGAGATCAAGAGGGAGATAAAGAGGAAGAGAGTAAGAGAGAGATGAAGAGGGAGTGATGGAGATTAAGATAGGGTAAAAGAGAAAAGGAGAGAGAGTGAGAGAGAGGAAGAGATGGAAAGAGGGAGAGAAAGAGGAAGTGAGATTCAAAATGAGGGAGTGGGATTAAGAGGAAGGGAGATTAAGAGAAGGGTGGATTAAGAGAAGGAAAAGACAGAGAGATTAAGAGACAAAGACAAGGAGAGGGAGGGAGATTAAGAAAGAGCATAAGAGAGGGAGAGAGAGGAAGAGAGGAAGAAAGAGAGATAAAGAGAGTAAGAGGGGAGAATGAAAATAGACAAGAGGGGAGAGAGGTGAAGCACTCAAGAGCTCACACACACACAAAGGCAATGGAGACTTGAGAACACAAATAGATAGGGTTGAAATCTCCTTCTTCTTCTTTCTTCTTCTTTCACACAAAAGAACTAAGTTTGCAACATGATTAAAAAACTAATATGAAAGTACCACAACGTATGTACATGCGATCACTAAGTGTGAACTAGCTAAGAAAGAAGAGCTGGCACAATAAATGTTTCATAACCAAGGATGGACTACATGGGTGTAGTCCAACTATAGAATCACTGGTGTATCCTCACGCCGATCACCTAACATACTAGTGAATAATATCATGCAACACCACCAAGGCACATAGTGGATGCTAGCTCATGTAGACCTCCACTTCCCAACACTCCCCCTTGAGCTCTGCGTGAGCTCATGTACTCCAAGCATAATCCTAAAGCATCGAAGCTTCTCAACTCCCAAGGCCTTGGTAAAAATATTAATAGCTTGATCCTCTGTGCTAACATAAAATTGAACCATCAAATCTTCTCAACTCCCAAGGCCTTGGTAAAAACATCACCAGCTTGATCCTTCGTATTGGCATAAACCAAGTCAATATCACTTGCTAAAACTTACTCTCAAATAAAATGGTAATGGAACTCTATGTGTTTTGTCTGTGCATGATACACTGGGTTCCTAGACAATTGAATTTTGTAAAGGTTATCACTATAGATGATAACCTTCTTATCCACCTGCATCTCCAAATCACCAAGTATCTTATGTGACCAAGCTATCTCACATGCTGCAATTGCAGCATCTCTATACACTGCCTCTAGTCAGCTATTTCTTATTGCTCCAAGTAACAACACCACTATAAAAGGAAAACATAAAGTCATTAATATATCTCATATCTAACATACTACTAGCCCAATCTACATCTGTGTAACCATGCAAGTCTAATGGTACACCTACACCATAGAATAAGGCATAGTCCAATCGAGACTTGACATAGTGCAATGTGCATCACACTGCATCCAAATGTGGCCTCCATGGAAGCTTTATAAATTGACTCTGCAAAACAACTGTGTAGTCTAGGTCGAGTCAACAAATAGATAAGTCTACCCACAATCTTCTAATACATAGTGACAGTCTCAATCAAGTCACTCTCATGTGCACTAAGGTTAGTATTAACATCCAAAGGTGTTAAAATAGGCTTGCAATCAGCAATATCATACTTCTTCAAGATATCTAATGCATTTTGTCTCTATGATAACCATATACCCTCTGGATTCTTGATTATCTCTATGTCGACAAAATAACGTAGCTCTCCTAAATCCTTCATCTCAAATTCAGCCTTGAGAAGACCCTTCACATTGTCAATCTCTGTCTCAAGACCCAATGAAGTCAACAAGAAGGAGAAAAGGAAAAAGGACAAAAGAAATCTTGATAAAATTCAAAAGAAAAAATGCTCAAGTTTAAATGAAATACATCCCTAAAATTTTGTAAAAGAGTGCCATGCTCCCTCATGTGAAAATTGCAAAATCTAGATGGGCATAGGTGAAGGGACAAGGTAAATAGAAGGGAATAGGAAAAGAGGACCTTTGCAAGATGCCCGGTTGTGTAAAAAAGGGGATGGGTGCCTAAAGGATTTAGGGCTTGTATATAAACTCAAAAAGTGAATGAGAAGCTCATTCTTGATGTGTGGCAAAAGTAGCTCTCTTCTTCTTCTCTTGCCTATGCATATGCTTTTGCTTGAGAGACGGAGTGTGAAAGTATGAGAAAGTGAGTGTGTGAGTGTGTGAGGGGGAGGGACTATGGTGGAGAAGCTCTCCATCTTCTCCTCTCTTCTTCTCTTCCCTTCTCTTCTCTTATCTCGCACACACAGCTATGGTCAATGGAGCTTGATGGTAGATGGTTGGGCTTGCTTGAGCTCGCATCACGTATCGTGGAGGTACTGGAGTGCTTGAGGGAGCAAGCTACTCATTCAGGCATCAAGATAAGCTCACTACACTCATAGGATCAAAGGCTTGTTGGCTAGGTGAGAGATAGACATTAGATCTCACTTGAAATGCTTCAAACCATAAGCAATTTGTGGATCTTGGCGATCGAGCAAGTGTGAGCTCCCACTTCATTTGGTTTTGTTGCCAAGACCAACGGATTCAAGCTTGAGCACTTGGGCCCTTCAAATCGAGAATCAAAGTAGGGTTTCATCCTCAAACAACTAGTGCTTGACGTAGGTAGGAGATTTGGGAGTTTGATCTTTGAAGCAAGTAAGTATTTTAAGTTTTTAATGATTAGGTAGGTAGGATAAATCATTTCAGTACTTGAGCTTTGATTTTTGTTGCATTTAAAGTAGGATAGGACCAACAGATCGAAGAGAATTTCTTTAGGGTTGATGTTGTAAATAAGCCCAAAATAGGGTAAAAATAAGAGAAAAAAGGGATTGAAATCCATTGACGAGGCAAGAGCATGAATATGGCAACACTTGGGCACTAGAATGAGGGGTTAAAACCCAAGGAAGAGGGGATGAAGGCTCAATTTTAGTCTCTACAGTGTGAGTGAGAGAGAGAGAGAGCTTGAGAGAGAAGAGAGAGTTCCATGGCAAGACACGGATCGATCATCGCATGCGTGTGATTTCCAACTGTGTTAGGTATATACAAACCTTTCCCCTTGTCTATTCTTGCATTCTGGAAGCTAGTGTGGCTTGGCATGCCCAGAACCATTGCCAATGATTCGATTTTCACTTTGTCTATCAGAATCAGACATGCTTGATAGGGTCCGATTCCTAGAATCAAGCTTGGACATCTAACTCCAAATAATCAAATGGTTCCATTTTGGAAAATCGGACCACTTGAACACCACCCAATCCATCAGATCAAACACATAGCACATCTGATTTGGAAAATTGGATAATCATGTAGTCCGACCATCAACAATCAAACAATCGAGAATTGAACGCTTGGACCCAACTAAAGTCAAACAATTCGATTTTGATAATTGATCACTCCAAATCGGATCAAAAGAAGCTGATAGGAAATTTGCCAAATCTAGCACATCATGGGCTAAGTGGAACATGTCTCATAGTAGAGAAACCTTTTGACAACCTTCCAAATGCATCTGATAGCTCATAGATCCTATGACTACAAAAAGTGTGACCTGACAACCTAAAAGTGACAAGTAGCCAATTTGCTAGCTATCCACCCATTTTGAGCCCCAAATTGACCCACATATCCCAATTATACCCTAACCAAGCTAAGAGGCTCAATAGAGGCCCTAGAGAACCCATAGGAGTGGCAAACAATTGTGCTTAGAGCCATATTTGGCCAAAAATGGAACAAGGGAGAGCAAGAACTATATTCAACATTCATCATCCGGCATTTGCACCCCACATTGTTTGTCACTAGAAGTGCACTTGAAAGCTAAAAGCCTAATTTCACACCGTACACAAAGGATCATCATGCACACCTTGAGTGAATGTAAGTTGAGGGCTATTTGTAATAAGAAGGAACACACTTAGACAAAACAAGTGGAATGAACCCAGTAAAAGGAGACGACTCTTAGACCTAGACAAATGATCGAGAACCCTAGCCAGTAGAACCAAGAGAGAGCCAACATAGAATGCTAGAGGCATCGATGGACTAACACCATTAGAGGCACAACATTTCCCAACTTAATTAACCTCATCGATAGCCTAGTGGAGCAAGAAGTTGCAGACATATCGTCAGGATCCAGCTCCAACCGTGAGAATGATGAGCTCAACTTGGGAGATTTCCAAGTTGACCTCCAACAAATGGTGAATAAATACGACTTACAAACCAGGATGGACCACCATGATAGGCCATCAAAAGACATCATAGCAGACCTTCAGGAAGAGAGGAGATTAGCATGGCTAGTGCTACAGAAAATAGTAGCTTACAACCACGAACAACGAACTAGGACGTTGCTACAAGACATTGAGATGAGAGAAGTCCAACGTGTTTTAGCTCTAGCCAATATGAATCGTAGGGACCTAACACGGAAAGGGAGAGAGTGCTAGAAGCAAATTTGATGCTGAGCAAGCTTCTTATGAAGCAGCTCATAGGCAATACTTCTACAGAGCAAAGTGTAGCAACCCTAGCAACCTCATTGCTTGCAGGGTTAGGAGTCACCTAGGGCTCCAAGAGCCTGTCAAAAATCCCCACACGGTCACAAAGCAACTAGACAAATACTAGCCAAGCAATGACACGTACAACTTTGTAGATCAATTTGAGAAAGTCTGCAAGGCTAATGGCCTCACAAACCTTGCCCAATGCTTGAAAGCTTTTGATATTTTCCTAGGTGAAAAGGGTAGGACACGGTATACTAGCTTAGACATGGTGGCAAAGTGCAGCAACTTCAACAACCTCAAGAATCTCTTCATGAAGAGGTTCTCTAAGGCTGGGTATTCCAACAATCTCATAGTTTGGTTGATGAACGCCAAGAAAAAGGACAAGGGGGACATCGTGGATTACATTACTCATGTGCGGAGTCTCTTTAAGAGAATCATGACCAATGAGTGACCCACTGAGAGAGTAGTCTCCACAGTCTTTGTGAATGGAATTCATAGTGAGGAACTCTATAAGACATTGGCATGCAACTCAAGCTTGTCAAGAGACATGCTAGCTAGGGTCTTTAAAGAGGCTATACGAGTGGACAACCAACTCAAAGAGAGAAGCTTTAAGATCTCGAACCGAGATGGCACTAACTCCAAAGCTAGCAGAGATGAAGATGGAGCTAGCAAGGCTACAAGAGATAGTGAGGAGACCTACACACACACCACATGTCCAGTGCATGCATTGTGGCAGAAGTCACCTCCTAGCAAAATGTCAGGACCCTAGGTCCCAACCTTGCACCAATTGCGATAGGTCTCGCCATGACATCATGCATTGTAGGCTACCAAAGGAGGCTTCCATACTCACAACCGTACAATCATCCATATTTAGGGAATAGGCCACCAAACTTCCCTGAAAGGGGACCCCCTTTGGCTCTTCCAGTGTCTAACGACACGAAACTAGCCATCCCTAGAATGGATATTAATCTCGCAGGCATCCCTAGGCCACCTAGGCCTTTTGTAACCCATCCACCAAGAGCGATGCTCCATTCCATTATATGGAGGAATTGAATGATGAGGAGGCATATGTAAACCCTTATGTCTTGTACAACCGGTTTAGCATGTTTAGCAATGCCTTTTACCTTCTTTATTGACCATTAAGCCTTGCTTTATCTTGTAAATAAACCTTGTGCTACAAGATGCATTTCTCAATGGTTACTTCTGCTTTTAGAATGACTTCTCCATGGTGGTATGCAAAGGAAAGCAACACTGCATGGATGATCACATGTCCCACATACCTCTTAAAAGATAAGCATAGGAACTCTCCTTACGCTAGAGAGGATAAGGGTAGCTAGGTGTAAAAGGGCTAGAGGATAGGGGAAATCCTAACCCTAACTCCTCCAATAGCTATATAAACAGCCTAAAGTATACACTCAATCAAAGGAGAGTGTACTAGTTGTACTTTGAGCAACTGACTAAACAAGATCTTGTTCTTGTACTTGAGCTCTCTCTCTCCCTTTTGTGCACACTCTCTCAAGCCTTCAACTTTGATTTTCAACATGGTATCAGAGCCATCTCTGATCCTTCAGCTTCCCTCAACCTCTTTACCCATCTAAGTGCACAATAAGTACTCTTGCCATCTCAGTTACCTTCCTCTCCACCATAGCCAGCCAGACCCCTTGACCTTGGAGGAGTTATTGTGGGAAATAAAAGCAGTTTTTGCCTCTGATTTCTTTTGGACATCTTCTCCTTAGCTCAGGACGACTCAATCCAGCACATCAATAGCTAGGATTAGGTGACCTGGTGGACAACATTGCATAAAACACATATCTGGCATGACTTGATTCGACCTAAAGCATGAGTGGTACATAGTGCAATCATGGTGGATACCTTAGGGCTATTGTAGCCCCTATAGTGGACCATTCTCACCTAAGAGGGTTTGTCCTAATTCATCTTCTACAACCTACTATGATCAAAAACCTAGCTGTGGGTCTCTTGGCAGCCATAGCTAGGAAGCTTCAAGCTTCTTCCATCTTCAAATGTTTTCAATGTTTGGTCATTAACAATGATTTTAATCACTAAGTCAAACCTTCTAGAGTCAATTACTAATCTAGGAACTTCATTCAGAGGTTCTTCTACTCAAAGCGTCATCATCAAGTTCATCAAGACCGACATCTACCATCTCTGGCAACATGAGCTACAAATGAGTGCTTATAAGCACTAAGGCACATTGATTAATCATCATTGATGCTAGTACTTACAAATTTGAATGTTTTCATCAGAAAATTAAAACAATTGAGTGCTTTACTTCATGTTGTAAGGCTATTTGTACAATTATAAACACATAGACCATCCTACCCTAAAATTGTATTGCATATCTTGTGTGACTTTTTTCAAGTACACTGGTTAATGAAATCGGAGGGATGAGTGTCATTCTACTCTCCTTGGAATCATCAGCAACAAGCATTGAAATCATAGACCATCCTTCTCCAACACAAGGTTCATCCACTGAGCCATACCACAAGGAGGAGCCCGAAGTCCACCAGCCTAGGTTCACATCATTGAAGCCTAAAAAGACCATTAAACCTTGAAAAAATATTGCACATAAGAAAGGACCACCAAATTTATATTTTCAAATATTACATATGTATGATTTTCATCCTTTCTCCTCATTACAACTTTGATATCAATTGTTTGATTTGCTTCCGCATTTAGTGGCAAGGTTGTAAGGGACTAGATACTGCCCTTGTTCTAACAAGTGGTAAGACCTTCCCAATGGCCACAACATATGCTGATGTCCGTCCTCAAATTTGGAAATTTAATGAAAAATATTTCCATCCTTGGCAAGTTTTGATCAAATATATAATGATGGAAAGAGGATATTGGCCCTTCATAAAAGTGACCAAAGTAATTGACCCATCTAATCCCCTTGATGTAGAAGATGATGAAGGAGCTCAGGCCATCATCATGCTTCATTTAGATGGATCCTTAATTCGTCACATTGACCAGCTCTCAACTGCAAAATAAAAGTGGGATAAGCTTGAAATGCTCTACGGTGCTAGTTAAAAGGGGCCCCTATTTTGGGGTCCAAGGGCCACAGAAGCGGCCCCTAGCTGGGGGTTCCCAGGGGGGCCAGTGGTCCCCCTAGTGAGGGTCTGGAGGTAGCACCCCCAACCTGACAGGAAAGGGAATATTCCCTAGCGGATTAGTGGAGACTCATATGGTAGGTTGGTCAAGCCGAACTAACCACCCTTGCGGGCTATAAAAGCTAAACCCCTTCACAGTCATCGATCATCTATCTTTCACCTAGTCAGAGTTGTTCCAGCTAGCCTTAAGCTCTTCACCTATCTTCTGTCTAGATCACCATCTAAGCTTCACAGTGGAAGCGGACAAGTGGACAGAGCTATATTTGTATGAGTTGTTTGAAGCTAAAGAAATTTTCTAATTCTCCTCTTATATGTTGTGTACTCTCTATCTCTATCTCTTTCTCAGATTCTATTTGCTGCGCCGTGTAATTTTTTACAAATACTTCTCAAGATTGATTTTTTTAGCTTGGAATACAAATAGGGAGAATATCTAAGCAAGTTCATTTCACATATGAAGGGGCTTATGGCATAGCTTGCATCCCTTCAAGCACCTACCCATGATGAAGATGCCATTGCCATCCTACTAAAGTCTGTGAAGAAGGTCTTTCCAACCCTTGTGACTACCCTAACTAATATCCCAAACCCAACTCTAGCAAGTACCATTCAATCATGCCTAGGTGAAGAGAAGAGAAACCATAGTGAAGGGTCTTCAGCATTTACTTCCTGTGAGCAAATGTTAGTCCATACAACTTTTGCTAAGTGCCCCTTCTATCATAAAAAGGGGCATATTACGAGCGAGAAACTTCTGCTGGAAGAAACATCCTGACAAAACGAAGTGCAATAAATGCAAAAAGACCGAGCATACTACCAGTAAGTGTCACGGTGTTCCACAAGTACCTAAGGAATTGGAGGTCAACTTTGTCTCCCAACCCATAGGTGACCGACTCTTTTGAGTCTTGTAACACTCTCTACCTATAACATTTTCTTGTAGCCTGATTTATAAAGGCATCTCATTGAGAATTAAGGGGAGGCATCCTATTAGGTTTTTATCCAATGCCACTTGGCATTGAGGGGGTGTTGAAAGACAAGCATGGGAACTCTCCTTACACTAGAGAGGATAAGGGTAGCTAGGTGTAAAAGGCTAGAGGATAGGGGAAACCCTAACCCTAACTCCTCCAATGGCTATATAAATAGCCTAAAGTACACACTCAATCAGAGGAGAGTATACTTGTTGTATTTTGAGCAATTGACTAAACAAGATCTTGTTCTTGTACTTGAGCTCTCTCTCTCCCTCTTGTGCACACTCTCTCAAGCCTTCAACTCTAATTTTCAACAATACCCACAAGAGAAGCCACTAAACAAGGCATAATAGACAACTTACTAGATGCGAATCTCTTCAACCTGTCTAGTGAAAATGACCTATTTAGAGAGCCGACTTGATGCCATACTAGGTGGATGACATAGTCCAAGAACTAGAGTATGGACTACCTAAAAGACCTATCGAGAAGGCCTAGCTTAGGCAAATTATCCTCAAGATACAACCCTATCAATTGATAGCTGGTTAACTTTATAGATTAGGACAATATGTCTTACTACGACAATGTGTGTGCAAACATGAGATACATGATGTACTCACACAAGCACACAACAGAATCTCAGAAGGACACTTCAATGGAGATACAATAGCACCCAAGCTGTTGCAGTCTCAACTGTGGTGGCCCACACTTTTCCATCATGCAGTACGATTCTTGAAGCACTGTGATGAATGCCAAACAGACCAAAGTTCCAATTTGCAAGGACAAGATGGAGCTCACCCCAATCATCGCAAGATAGCCATTCAAAAAATGGGGGATTAACTTCACTGGGACAATTACTCTCGCAACACAATACTCGCAAGTAAAATACATCATACTCACCACATAGACTACCTCACAAAGTGGGTAGAAGAAAGAGCTATGTTCACACCATGGCTATGTTCTTGTGGGAGTAAGTAATCTCATGATTTGATTGCCCCATTGAACTAGTCAATGATCAAGTAATGCACTTCATCAATGAAGTGATTACCCACCTCTTGTCTACCTTCCTAATCATCCATAGGACATCTTCACCCTACTACCCTAAAGCTAATGGCCAAGTTGATTCCACAAATAAGATCTTAGTGAATATTCTAACCAAGTTAGTCTCTGCTTCTCGCAATGACTGGGACAACAAGCTGATGGCAGCTTTATGGGCCTATCAAACAGCCTATAAAATGGATGTGGAGAAAACTCCCTTTAAGCTAACATATGGAATTGAAGCCATTCTACCAGTAGAATTCTTTATCCCTAGCTTGAGAGTTGCCATCCAGGAGAGATGGGATGGAAAGGAGTCATGGACAGAATGCCTAGTTAAGCTAGAACACCTGCTAGAGACTCAACTTCTAGCAACCCATGTGCTGATTTGCAAAAAAGCATGATGCAACAAGAGCTCGTTTGACAAGCACATCAAACAGGGAGACTTTAACCAGGGTGACCTAGTGTTGTTATACTCAATGAAAGGCCATAAATAGAAGATGAAGTTTAGGGGATTGGGGCCTTTTAGAGTTCACACCATCAATCAAACAATTGGCAATGTTGAGTTCGAAACCCTAGATGGCAAGGGCATAGGCTTCTTCAATGGTAGCTGCATAAAGAAGTATTACCTTCCTACACATCCATCACATGAGCCTCCCCGATACTAGAGCCCCTTGTGAATGTATAGATTGCCATGATCACATAGATTGAGGACGAAGATGAGGAAGAAGTAGCTTATGCTTACCTATGCATAATAGTCACCTCCCCACAAACGCATACCTTCAATGCCTTGATCAACGAGGGAGTTGATTTTAATATCCTATCTCACGATCATTGGACTCGATTTGGTCAACCGCAACTACAACCCACAAATGCTAAACTCATCCCATTTGGGGGTCAATTATATGTGCTTTCGAGAAAGAGCAAAGTCATAGTCTCTATCAAGTCTGCCAGTATACCCATGATCTTTTATGTGTTTCCAAACACAAAGGATGTCAGCAAGAAATCAATGTCAGGACATGCATTTAAGAAGCAAACACATTGCAATGTTGATTACGCGTCACAACACATTCAGCTTGCCATTGGCAATGTGCGCATAGTGACAGCTTTCAGCAAGGGTAGTGCAGCCACGCCACAGGCCGCAAGGCCAATGATAGAGAAACCCACAACCATGTCTAAGAAGGGGGTTCATGAATTGTCACATCCCACCAAGCCTCAACGCCAGCATGTGATTGAGAGTGGAATCAAAGTCAATGAGCCCAAATTCAAATGGGTACCTAAACACCGAGGACTGCCACCTAGCCATAAGCAGACATGATCTCGCAATGCTAAAGACTCATATTTATGGCTAGGAGGCAAAAAAGGCACTATAGGCATCAACGCATGATCAAGTCACAATGGGTTCCCAAAACCCTATTGTAAGCACAAGGCTATTATGAGGGAAATACTTGAATATGGGTACCTAACGCCAAGACTGCCAAGGGCACTGCTCAAGCACAACCCTCAAACTTGTCTAAACAAGACAACACAATAGTTAAGGAGTTGAAGCCACAAAAGACTCAAGTCTCGCAAAGCCCAGAAAGCCCAAACCCACTATGCCCACATAGCCTCAATAAGTCTATCAACTAACCATGCAACTTGCTGCCTCCGAACCACCTCAATCTAGCATTGCTAGCATTTGAAGAGCCTCACAAGCATTTAGCAGCACAACGGCAAAATTGTACACCATGTATATTGCACAAGAGTCTAAAATGACCCGTCCAAATCCACAGTAGCGGCAGCCATCAGCTGCTGCTGATCTATCTAGCCCAATCAAACCCTACAAGCCTCAAATCCTCTTACGAGAGGTGATCTATCCTTATCTTGGTCTCGAACTTAGCTAAGAATACGGGGGATTACCAGGTCATCGGCATTCAATGCTTAGATACACACAACAGTTTTCTACTCATCTTCGTACAAGGAATCATTTAAGAAAACTAAAGTGGTGTTGTGACAGGGGCACACAACAATGGCAAGTCGAGAGAAAAGTAGTAAAATTTCATTCTCAAAAGAGGAACAAGCTAAGTATTATCTATCAGTGGAGACAAGGGCCTTCAACCAATTTAGGTTCAGGCATGTCTTGAACTTGGAGGATGTAGCCATGGAAGAACAGGCCGTAAAATAGATAGTCAAGCAATGCAATCTACAAAAGTACCTGGAGAAATTCGAGCAAGCCCTGGATTATGAAAAGTGCATGGAATTCCTCTGAACCTTCAAAAGGAATTGCGGCACCATAACTGTGCAACAACAAGAGAAAACCCACCAGATGGAGGTCGACTTCAGTCCTAAGTTGGTGGAGAGAGCATTAGGCCTGGCCAACAAGGTCGAGAGACGGCCTCGGAGAAATGTATATAATATGCTAGGAATGGATAAGGTTCTACTCCACATGAATGATGGCATCAGCCTTGCCAACATCCTAGATTCAAAAGTCTAGCTGCAAGCAAAGATGATGCATGCCTTGTTCTCCAATCGTAGGTACAATGCACTAGTGAGGTGGATCAACGTACCTATGTTGGAAAGCATTGGAGCCAAGTCTATGGACCAAGTGAACCTGAATGGCTTCATGCGAAAGATGATAGAAACTTTAGTAAAAGCACTAGCCACACAGGTGGAAGACCAGTGGAAGGATAGTCTCCGACCTCCAAGGTAAGGAAGAAGTCATCCTCCAAGGCCTCAACCGTAGGATTTGGTGGGTTATTGATGGCCATAATCTAGGAGGCAGAAGGAGAGGTGCGAGAAGTGAAGAACAAGTCATCAGGGAGACACTCAATAGGTCACCTTTCCACAAGCAAGCACAATCCAATGAGAGAATGGTGAGTGAGGAAGGAGAGCACCAAGCACACTCCAGTCAAGGAGGGGCTAAGAAGAAGAAGGAGACAACTCCCGAAAAGAAGGAAAAAGAAGAGATAAGGAAGAAAGAAAAATCGACTTCCTCAAGACACAAAAGGAGTCCAAGAAGGCCAAAGAGGAGAGAAAGAGAAAGGCAAACGAAGAGGGTAAGGAGCTTAGAAGGAGAGAAGAAGAGGACATAGCCAGGGCCATCCTTATGTTAGTTGAGCAACCCTCCAAGGAGGAGGAGTTGGCTGCCATGATCCCTCTTAGAGAAGAATTCCTAGGAACTAGTACCCAAGCGCTAGACAATGTACCACCCCCGGTGGTAGAAGGCAAGGGCAAGGGCTAACTTCACCCAATCTCCCCCACGTTTGTGCTAGCTACCCCAGCCACCACAACCACCCAAAGCACTACGCCCAAGGTGGATGCCAGCAACCTCATGGCTTGGGTGTAGTTCCTGGTGGATAGGGCATAGAAGACAACCCCAGATGTAAGCGCAAGAACCTGAGTGGTGGTTGGAACCAAGAGACTGGCAGTTGCGGATGCCAAGTTGAGACAATACCCCAAGAGGCAAAAGATAGAGGCCTCCATCACTTCCATCCCCATCGTTGTGCCACCTTCTATAGGTTATGACGAATACCTTAAAGAGATTCTCTCGCAAAGGAGGATAAGAAGATAGCAATAGCTGAGTTGGAGGCCGAGAAGGAGACACTAGTAGCCTACAAACTCAAGAAAACACGCCAAGTGGCAAGCTACCAGAAAGAAATAAGTGAGGTAAAATTAGAGCTCAAGGCTAAAGAATGAGAGAAAGATAAGTGGTGGAAGGGGCTTGAAGAGGAGCATCAGGAGGTTATCAGCCTCCTGCAAAGGCAATATAAACTCCTTATAGTGTAGAATGAAGAACTAACATGGCAAATGGACAAGATTCAAGAATCCATGGATCGGCTCGCAGCAGAAGAAGCATCGAAAGCTCTAGAAGGAGAGGATTATCAAAAACAAATGGATGAAGTGATAGGTAGGTTGATGATGGAAATGGAAAAGCAAGGGAGATCAAAGAGAGAGATCGAATACTTGAAGAAGGAGAAGGAGACAATAATAGAAAAGTGAAAAGAGCAAGAACCGACCATAGTAGCCCTAGTGCAAATACAGAATAAAAGCCTGGAGGAGATGAAACAGAAAGCGGACGAATGGGTGATGAAGAATGCAAGATGAGTGAAAGACCTCACAAGCCACTTGACCCTCATAGAGGGGAATAGAATGTTATATAGAGAGTAGGGTAGAGGTCACTAGACAAGACTAGAAGCCCAATAATGTGCCTTCCTCATCACTATATTGGATGTCACATAGTCACAGGAGGACAAGGCCATTAAATCACTAAAGAAAAAACTGGAGCTCACCCATGGAGCCCTAAGGCATGGGTTGTGCACTCAACCACAAGGAGAAGGGACTAGCCTTATCTGACAAGATCAAAGAGGTTATTTTCCAAGGGCAAGGCTAACAGTCAAAGAGGTGGGCCTACTAGGCTTCAAGGAAGGAGAACCAAAAGAGTCTAGGAGCAAAGCTAAAATGTAGAGTCAACTTCTAGAAGCAAGGTGGGAATTTGAAATGGGACAGCCAAACGATAAACTAGTACTACAACCTCCCTCTCCACGACCAGAAAAATGCAGCAAGAGGTGGACACCATTGTCGAGAGAAAAGAAAAACTCAAGAAGAAAAGGGTGAGGATGTTGGAGTAGGCAAGAAGAAGATTAAAAGCCCAACCAATAATAGCCCCGGAAGCACCCATTCCACCACGAACAAATTAATTCCCAGTGGATTGGAATGCAGAGCTCATAGTGTGGGAGTAAAAAGAAAATGACTACTAACCCTTTGACTTCACCTTCAAATTTCCCTCCACCCTATGCAGAGTGCTATCGACCAAAGTAGTGGAGGAGGTGATAAGCGTGGGAGGAAGGCTCGGCAATAGATGGAAATAGGAGAGGGAGAAAAATCTGATATGATGGGGAATGGAAGCACCCGAATATTGGGAAAACAAAGTCATGGAGGTGCCCAGGACAATGCAAGTCTACGAGTCCCAACCAAGGTGGAGAAGGAGAATCCGGGACGGCAACATGGACCCCTGGATGTCATTTTGTAGCACACTACCCTTTCAGATAAATGACCCCATATGTATTCCATATCCAAGAAGGGTAGGGTGGACTTTAACTCTAACATCCAAGACAGATATTATTTTCCAAATATATACAATGTAAATGCCACCAAGCTTTTACCTTCTTTGAAAGAAACCTATGGGACTCAATTGCCCATTTTCTCAATAAGTTTACTTTTTTCCCAGTAGATCCTGCCTTTATCACTACTTGTAATTATCTTAGATTACTTAGGGTACTACTTAGACAGGATCCTATACCACAAGAGTACCACCTCCTGCCCCTAATTTTTGATCTCAATGCCGGCATAGATAGATGTGTCATGGCCATGTTGATTATGCGAGTTGCTCTCTTACCATCTTTTTTCATGGCCCTCTTAGGGAACATAAATGACAATCACTTCATAGGTGAAATCACCCATTTTTATCAACAACTCCTCTTCAAGTTAGAATAAACTTTAAGGGATATATGCAAGGAAAAGCATTCCTTAACAAGTCCCTTAGGCCCCCAACTTCTTCTCACGACCATGATGACGAAGACTAGTCTTCGTTCCTTCCAAAAAAAAAGGGGAAAGAAAAGAGTAAGAAAACACATAATAAAATCACAAAAGAAAGCACAAGACTCACTACATGAGCACCATTGTCACTGCTCCTAGGGGTCCTCAAGATAGGTGCGCCTGATGGCCTCGATCGGTCGGCTCTGTCCCTAACCCCCTAGCCCCTTTTTTGATCCCCCACTTCACGCTTAGGGAACATCAAGGGCACGGACATACCTAGGGAGGTCACACTTGCCTATGGTTCAAACCTGTCTCCCTAAGCTTTACCCATAGAACCACCCTTATGCATGGATTAGGTCCTCAAGAGTAGGACAACATGACTTAGCTCCTAATTCCACTAGCACAAGTACGTTACACCACACGATAAGGTAGACACTCCCCTTAGGCAGCGCACTTTTCTTTTCCTTTCAAGGTAAAGATGAAGGTGACCAACCACCGATCTTAAAGGCCCGTCATCCACTTGGCATATCCTTGGCCTCCACTACCTCAATCATTAGATAAGCTTATTTTCCATGGTGAATCCCCACAAGGTCCCATCATCAACCCAAGTGACCACCATTCAACTCATGAAGCCTCCATAAACAAAGAACCTCAAGTGCCATGGGATTGGCACTTGACTAGGAGGGGGGTAATGTTAACCCTAATACAGGACAAGAAAAAGAAAAGAAAAAATAAATCCAAGAATTTTTCAAAATGCGGACCCAATGAAGTCAACAAGAAAGGAGAAAAGGAAAAAGGCGCAAAAGCAATCTCGAAAAAATGCAAAAGACAAAGGGCGCAAGTTTAAATAAATGGCTTCCCTAAAATTTTCTAAAACAACACCATCCCTCCTGTGCAAATTGTAACATCTAGATGGGCATAGGTGAAGGGACAAGGTAAATAGAAGGGAATAGGAAAAGAAGACCCTAGCAAGACGCCCGGTCATGTAAAAAAGGGGATTGGTACCCAAAGGATTTAGGGCTTGTATATAAACTCAAAAAGTGAATGAGAAGCTCGTTCTTAGTGTATGGAAAGAGTAGCTCTCTTCTTCTCCTCTTGCTTGTGCTTATGCTTGTGCCTGAGAGAGGGAGTGTGAGAGTGTGTGGAAGTAAGTGTGTGAGGGTGAGGGACCATGGTGGAGAAGCTCTCCATCTTCTCCTCTCTTCTTCTCTTTCCTTCTCTTCTCTTAGATCGTGCACACGGATATGGTGGATGAAGCTTGATGGTAGAGGGTTGAGTTTGCTTAAGCTCACATCGTGGATCATGGAGTTACCAGAGTGCTTGAGGGAGGAGGCTACTCATTCGGGCATCAAGGTAAGCTCACTACACTTGTAGGACCAGAGGCACATCGGCTAGGTGAGAGATAGCCATTAGAGCTCACTTGAAATGCTTGAAATAATAAGAGGTCTATGGGGGGTCTTGGTGATCAAGCATGAGCTCCCACTTCATCTTCAAAATCCAATGCTAACAAGGTATTCTGCAATCCTATCATGCCATGCCCTAGGTGCTTACTTTAGTCCATACAAGGCATTATGAAGCCTATATACATAATTTGGATGATTCTTACTCTCATAACTAGGTGGTTGCTCCACATAAACTTTCTCTTGCCACTCCCCCTACAAGAAGGCATTCTTAACATCTATTTGATGCATGATTCACCCTTTTAATATAGCCACTCTATGACAACCCTTACAGTGGCCATTTTAGCCACTGGAACAAAGGTCTCCTCATAATCAATACCATGAGTCTACACATATTCTTTGGCAACTAGCTATGCCTTATAGTGATCAATAGATCCATTTGACTTATGCTTAACCTTGTAAATCCATCTGCAATCAATAGCTTTCTTGCCTTCAAGTAAGGGCACCAACTCCCATGTGTCATTATCCATAAGTGTAGGCATTCCTTCACCCATAGCATAATCCAAATACTCATTATGCACTACATCCTCAAAACAAGTGGGTTCCATATCCTATACAACCTTAGCCATGTATGCACAATAATGAGCTACATAGCTATAATCTGTCCATTACTGCATTGGCTTTCTTACTCTACTTGACTTGCATGGACCTAGATCACTACTAGGTGCTTTAGCATCCTCTTGTGCCTTTTGCACACCATGGACATAGACATTTTACAAGGACACATGGTAGGTCTAGGTATTGTGAACACTAATGCCTTGTTTATGCAGATTATGAGAAGTAAGACAAAAGGTCTCTATAATAGTTTGATGTCTTGAAAATAATGAGGCTAGTCAATGTAAAGCAACTTTAGAGCATGCATGTCTAAATATTGTATACAAAATTACTATGCAAAAAAATGATTTTAACTTTGAAAGATGAGATTAGATCGAAATGATATTTACAAAAATCAACGCATAATCTAGTCCCAACGTTTTAGAATAACTCAAAGAAAAATAATGAGTGCAAATGGGCAACTTAGACCCCTTAGTTGCTAGTATTTAAATTCACATATTCTCTTTAGATTACTAGTACACCTTATGGCATGTATACCTCTTTACATATTGTGCCAATTTTGATAAGTGTGGAGATGTTTATTAGATGGTAAATAAAATTTCAAAGCTACTAAATTTCATTAGAGACCTACATAATCAATACAAGGCATAAGGAAAATAGTAATGTTGATTTCTGTTGTAGTTCTAAGAAAAATAAGAGTGCAATACAAGCACCTATGGGTGTGCTCATATGCACTTGATGTATGTCTCAATATTTCTTCATGAAAATGCCAATGCACATTTGGATATGCATATTGATGCAACTTAAATTTTTTCCCATTAAAGACACATTTTCATGCATATTCTAACACTAGTTAAATTTACTTTTGGTTAAAAGTTCATTGTTCTCCTCTTCTCCTCCATCCTCCCCCTCTCTCTAATATCTTGTAGTTTGTTCATCACCGTGTGTAGTTCGTTCATCACCGCGTTTGGTTCGTCCCCGCCTCTGGCACTTTCACCCTTTGCTTTGACATTATAAAGCAATCAACACCATCTCATTGTTGCACTTTTTTTCCATTGCATTCTTCCGCATTCTCTCTCTCTCTCTCTCTCTCTCATCCTCATCTATCTCTTCTCCCGCTCATGGACCCCCACAGCTTGTAGCAGAGACGCCCTCACGTGGTCATTATCGGTGTGGGAATGGTTGGCTTGTTAGTTGCATACCGCCTTCTTTTATGTTATCAGAACTTGAGATACATATTTAAACCCTACTATTTGCATTTTTCCTATTTTCACTCCCATGGTTAATTCTAATAAGCTTAGAGTATGAACATTCAATCCAACTAGAAATTGGTAAAAATTGATTTAGTTTTTCAAAGTGTTGGTTTGGATTAATAAAGAGAGAAAGAGAGGTGAGGGATTAGAGAGAGGAGGGAGAAGGGTAGAGGAAGAAAGGGAGAGGGAGAAAAGAGACAAAAAGGGAGTGGAAGGAGAGAGAGAGAGAGAGAGAGAGAGAGAGAGAGAGAGGATTATAAATGTAGGGAGAGGAGAGAAAATATAATAGAGAGGAGAAACTAGAGAGAAATTAGAGTAGAGAGGAGAGAGAAGAGGGTGGAGTAGAGACACTATCTCCTTTGGTGGACTAAAATGGCAAACAAATTTCTCTATAATGAAATAGGATGTTTTCTTAGCATTATCATTCATCGTTGCTTGAGCTTCATACCACTTTGTAAAGTAGTCCATTGCTACAATAATATATCACTTTTGCATAGATGATGAAGGGTAGATTGGTCCCACAAAATCAATACCCTATTATTCCAAGGGTAATGTTGCTAAAATAGGGTTTAGAGGTCGCTTACAAATTTCCCTCGCATAATTTCTTTGATAGATATCACAGAGCTTAACATAATTGAAAGCATATTGGAAAATCTATTGCTACCAATAGCTAGCACAAAGAGATTTTTGGGCGATAAGCCAACTAGAAAAATGTCCCCCACATACTGAATCATAGCACTCTTCAAGAATGAATGGTACATCATCAAGTACTAAGTAATGGTGATAAATATCATCTACAACTCTCCAATACAAGACACCAACTATAATCGAAAAGAGTAATGCTTGTTGCTTGATCTCTCTCATTTTTAGACTTCGATAAAGCAGCCCTAGATCCTCCTGTATATAAACAATACATTATAGTTGCATACCAAGAATGGATGGAAGTTGTATCAATCTTGAATAAACCTTTAATGTCACTTCCTTCAGCCACAATTTCCTTTGGCTCCCCAAAATCCACAAGGCATTCTACAATACCTTGCATCTTCAGTGGTTTACTCCTAATCTTATAATCGAACTCTTGTAAAGTAATTAACCACTTTACTAAATGGTCAAGGGGCTATAGTTTTTTTAGAAATGGTATAAGTGCTTTCGCCTTTGTGAAAAATACTACCTTCTCATAGAGAATATAATGCTGATATTTTCTTCTTGGTGAAAACCATTACAAGGCACAATTTCTCCATGTACATATAGTTGACTTCAAATATTCCCAACTTTTTGCTAGCAAAGGCAATTTAATGATACCAATTCTCTTTCCAAATTGGGTTAAACAATAGCTGATACTAGGCGTTGTTGCTATTGAAAATATATAGAAAACTTCACCTCTTCTAGGTGCTTTTAGGATTAGCACTTTCACTAATTCATGCTTCACATCCTCAAAGGATACTTGATAGGCTTCATTCCACCCAAGTAAGTTACTCATGAATATATGTGTGCATCATGTGGATTCAAATAAGGTATTTTTTAAATATAGTTTTTATGTATTTTTTACATATAGAAGGGTTTAATATAAAGGAGTTATTTATAGATTGAATAGAAAAGGGTTATGTTTTATTCATGAAAATTCCACTCAAACAAATAGTTAAAGGATATGAGGTTCGTCAATACTCTATCTGCCACTGCGTTGATAAATCTTCAGTAATATCCTAGTGATAATAGAAATTTGTGTACCTCTTTTAGAGTACATGGTGGGCTCATAGCAACCATAACCTTTATCTTTTCAAGGTTAGTCACAATACCAACAAAACTATCCACTTGGCCTAGTAACAACCCATAGAGTATCCCAAAGGCGCACTTGCATGGGTTAAGGGAAATGCTGAATTGTCTACAATGCTTAAAGCATTTCCTTAGAATGACGAGTTGTCTTTTCCTTGTGGTGACTACCCCAAAATCATCAATAAATACTTTTAAATCCTCTAGGGAGGTATCACCAAAAGTCTTATCAATCGTTGTTCATTGCCAAGAACAAGGCGCATTGCATAGACCGAAGGCCACCACATGATATGTAAAAGTACTCAAGACAGTGATAAATGTTGTTTTCAACTTGTCTTTCTTATGGAATAGCCATTTGGATGTATCTAACAAAGCAATCTATAAATTAATTACTCTCCCTACCTACTAGTTGATCCAAAATTTGATTAATAAATGGTGATGGATAGTAATCCTTAACCTTCTACTTATTGAGCTCTCTAAAATCTATGCAAAACTAAATCTGATTGTTCTTCTTTTTTATTATAACAACTGGTGAACACCATTTTGTGTGTTGAACAGAAAATATTAGGCCATCTTTTCGTAGTTTATCAATTTCTCGAATAGCCCATCCCTTAATTCAAAAGGCATATGCCTTACTTTTTGATGCATAGGACAGCCACCTTCCTTTAGAGGAATTGTATGAACAACCACATTAGGAGGAATATCTCTCAGCTCATCATAACTCCACACAAACATATCGTAGAATTTCTGAATCAAGGACACATAGTCCTTTCTCTCGTCTAACCTAAGCATGGACCCCTAATTTTATTGGTCATGAATCATTCAACGTGGCAAGGTCTAACTCAATTACATTTGCATCTCTAATCCTCTCTTGAGCTTCTATTGGCCAATTCAAAGTTATTTGATAAATATCCTCCTTGGTGGACCCCTTATTGGATTTATCACCTAATGATGACTCTCTAGAAAATGGAGCATCTACTGTGTCTAACTTTGATGAGGATAAAGGAACTCTCTCACTTTGAAGAGATTTAGAATAGGCATATGCTACTAAACATTTGGCACCTCTATCAAAGATGAACTGACTAGTGGGTATATCAACGTGACAGTCTGCTTGTAACATCCATGGCCTACCTAGCAATACTTGATAGCTAGGTCACCCTACAAGCCTAATGACTCTAAAGTCTTCTTGTAACATCCACGGCCTACCTAGCAATACTTGATAGCTAGGTCACCCTACAAACCTAATGACTCTAAAGTCAAAAATGCATTCCACACTTGCAACGATCACATGAACTTTAGTGATGTAACCTTCAGGTTGTCTTAAACTATCATCAGCCATTCAAAGAATTGTGGGGGCATCTTTCTTGATTTCTAATCCAAGCCTCTCCATCAATTCCAAAGTCATAATGTTGATTGAGGATCCTATGTCCACAATAGTATAATCCACTAATATTCTATCAACCTATGGTGCTACCCTTGAAATTTTTTTTTCAGCATGTTCAAACCAATCATCTCCTACTCACGCTATTCCCAAGGGTTCAAGGATATACCGTGTGAGAAGAATCTTCTTCAATTTTGTACGCACTCCTATAGAAAACTTAGTTAAATACATGAGGTTTACATTCGGCTTAACTTTACAACAAGAACTCACTAGATCAAATTCATAATAGCTAGCAAGAGCCTTTTTTTCTCAGTAGACCATTCTCTCCTTTGGTCTTTGAACCGGCTTTGGTGCCTATTTGCTACATTTTGCCTTATTCTTTGGCAAGTCCTTATCCTTGTTGGGGTCGGTTTTACCATCTACAGCTTTGACACGCCCACGGTCATATTGGGATTAAGGACGTCCCCTTATTGACTTGCTTAGCGGTCCCCTTATTGACTTGCTTAGCGTTTCCCCCCTTGACAGGTGTTATATTGCCTTTGTCGACTTCAAACCTTTTGACCTCTCATAATGACCCATAGGTTAGAAGCTTCAGTGCCATTGATGCAAAAAACTTCTATAAGGCTAACTCCACTGCCACTAGGCAGCTCCTCTACCATAGCTTTCCCTCTCTGTAGTATTTGTTTCAGTCCCTCATCTTGCTAGATATTATTTCCATGTGCTCGATGATTGATCAAAATTGGCTATTTACTTTCTTGTTCGAGAGAACTAATCTTGCTCCCACAATAGGTACTAGCAAAGTGGCCAGACTTCCCATATATGTCACATTTAAGATTTAGAAAATTCTTAGGGAAATTTTGACCATCACACCACTTACAACTATTTTTTGAGGGGGTATCCTTTTCAAGGCATTGACTCCCTATCAGATTCTACTACTTTTTAAAAAAATTGGCATCAAGGACTATTTGTCTATATTATTCGATAATCATGTCAGTATAGTGCTTCATCATATCCTTAGCTTCACCAAGGACATTCGAGGAACTTGACTCATAACCATGATCGTGTACTTATAGTTCCATTTGTCCAAGCAATTGATTAGGAATTGGCTTTTGATTTCTTGTAACATTTGTAGGATTTATTGTTTGGCTTGGAACATTTGGTGGCGGCAGAGGAGGAATCATGGGTATCCCTTGACTACTATATGTCAATGCGAAAGTATTTCCAACACCTAGACTTGTTTCCAATTTTCCCAACAGGTATAAGATACTTGCAATTGTGATTCTATATCCTTTACTTTTGTAATAGTCATATCAATGTCAATAAGAGCAACACTACTCAACTACACTTGAATGTTAAAGTCTAGCCCATTCAAAATGTATTGCAACTGAGCAGTAGGAGCTGGAATGGAAATATAGGTTTACAACTTAGAAAATACTTCCTTCAGTTTCTTGGCATATCAATGAATATTTATGTGAGTTCTCGACATGTTACATTGATAACATGTAGCCAATACTAACCTCCCCTTTCAGGGAAAAATTCTCTTCGAAGACCGCAAAGAAAAAGTCAATTGTAGTTATGGTTTCAGCCTTTAGGCTGTGATACCATACTATAGTTTGTCCTTTCAAAGACATCTTAAAGAACATCATCAAGCATCCTTCATCTTGAATTCGACACTTAAACATTAACTTTTGGAATTAATTGATATGAAGTTCTGCATCTTCCTCTGCTACACCATTAAAAATGGGTAGAGGAAACCCTAAGACTGGCAAGTTCGGCATTCCTACTACAATTGCAATGGGTCACACCATGGTTACATCTAGATTCGCTAAAGGAGTTTAAACTATAGAAACTATTACTCCACTTGAAGTAGACGAGCTGACTAGAATGGAGGAAGTACTAGAACTCTGTTCTCCTAACAAATTATGCGTCAAGCAAGGGTTACTAAGATCCCGCCCCCTTGTAGAGATATTGAACCATACATTTGCAGAGAATATCTTCAAATGATTTTGGCCTGCTGTCTAGCCCTTTGAGCTCTTTCTTATTTCTGAAGTTTGGCTTGATGATCTTTTGAATCTATCTCACTAGCTTTTGGAATACATTAACAAACTATTCCCTATTGATCGATATTTAAAAACCCCCACTTATTAGTGGCTCTCGAAAAATGTGCCACCTCTCTAGACCTAAAATGGGCTAGGCATTGGCTCTAAGACAATAGCTAGGCCTCTACTACTCATCTAAAACCACCCCACATGGCCTTACGGCTAGGAGCATCTAAAAGCTTTGTGTTTGTCTGATTTTGTAGTCCAACAAATAATTATCTTCCCGCTCCTCATAGGGATTCCCTAAATATCTTGGTGTTATACACACCATGTAGCACACATAGGAAGCACCTCTTAGTTGATCACCGTGGTCTCCTACACCTCGGAGATTGGTCCCAAGATGGGTTGTGAATATAAAACATGCTCGAAACAAAGTCCACTCTTTCAATTAAATGATTTAGGAGATGTTACATAAACCTCATCAAGTAACTCCCAAGGAAAGGAATATATAGCCTTACGGATTGGGATATCTCACACTCTTAGCATCAAGTAATCACTCAAATAAATAGGTGATATGCATCCACAATATGATACCATGTGGTGTATCAATGCAAGTGCGTATATGATCATTGTGCTAAAAAAAATCTATTCTTTGAAAATAAACAACATGAAAGTGCGAAGATAATTATTTTCATGCTTTTCTTTCACTACAATAGTGCTTCTTTGCTTAGGGCCAGCACCACGCTTCCTCGTGCTACTAGTCCCCTTAAGTTTTAAACAACCACTAACTTTATATGAAAACCATCATGATACATTAGAATTTAATGCACGTTATCACTCAACCACTCCCTACTCCCTACCATGAAACTCACTTTTGAACCTCAAACACCTATCAAATCATATGGGTGCTTTGAAAGGTAGGATATTGATGCAATTTGTTCTTTTCCATGTATTAATTCTTGAAGGAGTACAACATAGTGGGAGTGGGCTATATGACCCAATGGGAAAAATCTCTTGTCACAAATAGGATCATTGCCAAGGAAGTGGAAAAACTTGTTTTTGAATCCATTTGTTGTAGATTTGGAGCTCCATTAGAGATTATTCTAAATAGAAGGCCAAGATTTTGTAGAGACCTTGTAAAGGACCTTATGGGGAGACTCAGTATAAAAAATAGGCATTCTACTCCTTATTATCTTCAATGCAATGGGATTCTAGAGAAAGTTAATGAAATGTTTTGTAAAATCATCACTAAATCGATTTACGATAAACCTAGGACTTGGGATAAGCATTTGAATGTGGCCTTATTGGTCTATCACATCTCATTTAGGACATTCTTGGGATTCACTCCATTTTATCTCGTCTAAACCCAAGAGGCACTCTTGCCGATTGATATAGAGCTAGCTAGCTTTCAATTGCTGGAAAGAAAAAATATTTGACCTAAGACAAAGATCAAACAATGCATTCTATACTTTAAAAGGTTGCAATGAGATAGAAAAAATGCAATCCAACATTATGCTACCTAAGTAGAAAAAAAAAGAGAGAAGTTTAATAACAATGTCTTAAATAAGGATATTATGAAAGGGACTATTGTGCTTAGGTATGATAACTGGTCCAATAATAGGAACGATAGCAATTTTCAAGTTAAATGGAAAGGGCCTTTTTTTGTACTAAAGAGAACTCCAATGGCAATTATCAATTACATGACACCTTGCGTAAGATCCACTACAAGATACATGCCTCATACCGACGTTCAAAGTGACAAAAATGTTCACAAAAAAAAATGCCCCCATTGTCACTAAACATGTTGGTATTAGCGATGCCATAGAACCGTCGCTATCAGCATCACTATTTGCGATGCAAATAGCGATGGTTGGTGATGCAAATTGCGATGCTAATAGCAACACATGGAGTAAATTTGTGACACTAATAGTGACGGTTATAAAGAAAAATAAAATTATGACAGGGCCGAAATGAAAGCAAAGTGTACTTGAATGCACAAAGACTGATATATAAAATAAATACAAGATCACTTAATGAAAGCGCTCATGGAATCATTGCAAGATACAAAGGATAATAAGAACAGAGTGCATAGAAAATGCCTACATAAATCACATGACCAAAAAAGAAGAGGATGTGCACTCGAGCGATCCAAGTGTGAGCTATAGATTCTCGCCATCCGAAAGCTCGTCCCGCCACAAAGGAGCATCGAATGGACTCTACAAAAGAGAAACAACTATATATCAATCCACCGTATAATAATACATTTTAATTAAAATTAGTAACTACTAACAAGAAAGATGAGTGACTTACTGGGCCACCACGTGCATACAATCTATCAATCAATGCAGTGAGACCGTGTCTCCTTGCATATCGAGTCTCTAGGCTGGTGGGATCGCAGTTTGTAATGGAGTATTGCAAAGAAAATAAAATACAACTGTTAGAAACACGATTGTCAGAACAAGTGATATTGCAAAAAACTAAGCAAGAAGAAAAAAATAAAAACTTGCAAAGTCCTCTAGATAAGTCTTGTAGCTACCACTCCCAAGATGATGGATCACTCCTGCCTCCAATCGTGCCGTCGCTGCCTCACATTGTTGTCTCCAATGTCCTCTAGAACTTGTAGCCTCCTTCTTGAGTCAGTGCCAGTCATCTGCATCTAGCCACTCGGGCTTTTAAGGCCCCACTTTTAAGTGTCTTGCATGCATCGGATCGTTTGTTTGAGATGTATACATGTATATACTCCATCATCTAGCCTGTGGAGGATCTATCTACTGCGCTGGGTACCAGAAACTCCTCATGCAAGGTTGTTACTATGTAGTCCTTACTTCCCTTTGGTATATTCTTCCAATGATCCAAGATGTACCTAAAAGCTTGTTTGCACAACTCTCTTATATGAGTCATCACCCTCCTCCCCTCATCATTCATGATGACGCCTCCTATCCTATCGTCTACAAGCTATCCATATCCCTCTAGGATATGACTAAGATGTGATCTCTCCCACTTGTGACCGTGATCGTGGGCATATCTACAAGACCCCTGTACATTTATTGTACCCATGGGGGTGGTATCTCTCGGAGTAGTATTCATAGGGGTGCCACCTACGAATGGCTAATAGAGCTTTCAACTGCATGTTCTTAGCGAAGATCACAAGGCTATTACCTCATAAGTTCTAACTCAATTCAAGCTTGTTTTCTTGATTGTAAGAGCAATCACAAATTATGAAGTCAAGTACAATATGTTGTCATGTATCATAAACAACTCTGCATCCCATAATTTATACATGATGCCTTAGCATGAATAAACTTTGCATGGTTACATTCAATGCAGACTATAAGTGGCAAAAGATGTCAAGATTGTGGGAGAGAAGGAAGGAGTCTCACTTGTAGCTTTCTCACTTACACAATGGGGGAATACACACAAAGGTGGAGGCTGAAAACAATTTTCCTCTTCTTAGTTGTGTAAGCCAAAAGAACTCTAGTATAGAGAAATAGAAGAACCCTATATATGGGTCTCAAACCAAACTCAACTAACTAAGGTGGCATACTAACTGAGCCACGAACTAGAGTAGATAAGGATAGCTGTCATCTAGCTATTATTCATGGGCGGTGTACCAACCGCATCTACAGCTAACAAGTTGGTGACATAAATGCACAATGGTCACCGTGGCATATCACGAGTGGAGCTCGATATCTCAACACTCCCCCTCGAGCTCAATCCCAATTCCTACACACGAAGCACGTCTCTGAACTTGCGCAGCTTCTCTGTGCCCAATGCCTTCATGAATATGTCAGCTACCTGATCCTCTATGCTGACATAGACTAGATCAATAAGACCTAGTAAAACCCTCTCCCACACATAATGATAATGCACCTCAATGTGCTTTGTTCTAGCATGATAGACTGGGTTATTTGCCAAGTGTATACTGCTCATGTTGTCACAATAAATGACAACTGGCCCATAAAGTAGCTTATGCAACCAAGCTAC
Source organism: Lygodium microphyllum (assembly GCF_053477565.2). NCBI lineage: Eukaryota > Viridiplantae > Streptophyta > Polypodiopsida > Schizaeales > Lygodiaceae > Lygodium > Lygodium microphyllum. The sequence continues at coordinate 67,106,084 of NC_141139.1, forward strand.
CTCACATGCAGCCATTGATGCACCCCTGTACTCAGCCTCTGTGCTCGACAAGGCAACTGTTGATGCCAGGAGGCATATTTCACGGTGGATTTCGTGAGGTTTTACGGTGGATTCCGTAAACTTAGATGACCGGGGCTCATACGCAAAGAGGATTCTTTGTGCGAGAAGTTGATGGGGACGCCTGTCCTTTTCGGGCGTTTCATTAATTTAGTGTGTACATGGGTGATTCCATAGCGGGTGATTCCGCAAAATGCATATTAAATTAATAAGCGTTTATGAGTTTAGAGTGCGCACTCGTAATAAATTAAGGTTAGGATTTATTTCTAACCAGTTGATTTATTTATGTAGCTGAAGAATGCTAGGTATTCACTTTTGTCGGTTTAATTGTGTTATTTTACTAACAATTGTGAATGCTTCAGTTGATGTGTAGAGATAGCAGCAGTGGCGGAGGAAAGCATTGGAGTCTAGCAGGTTTTCGACTTTGGATTAGATTTTGATAGGCGCCACGCCTATATTTTGTTATGTCTATAGAGACATCGATTATTTATTATTATTTTGTATGCGCTTATGCGCCTGGATATGTTATTTCTATTTGGACATTGAGATTGGGCGTGCCAAACTCTATGGGCACCGTCCATTAGCTTTATTTTCCTATTTTTGGTAGAAAGCAAACTCAAAAACTAAAAGCTTGTCATATTTTTGTAATTGGGCTATTTTTGAGCATAAAGATTGGAAATATACATTAAATACATACTTTGTGAAGCGCTCACACAAGGCATGGGGGAGATTGAACCCAATTTGTCTCTTGTCTCATGTCGTGCTTGCTTTTACATGGGTTTTTGTGCTAAAAAGTAGAGTACTTTGTTCTTGGGGACCTTCCGGGATTCACCACGTGAGCTATCTGCGTCCGATCTGCGCACCAGTGGTATCAGAGCGGAGCAGAGATCAAGGGCTTCCAATCGCTACCAATCTTGGGCGAAGGTGGAGCTCCAGGAACAAACAGCCTCTACAGTCAATCTCGTCGCGAACCGTCGATACAGGCAGACTTCTGGCGATCAAGAACCCCTATTTCCACTGTCAGATCGCGAAGGACCAATCTCTGTCGGCGGAGGACCACTCATCAATTCTCTTCATCAAGTCGTTGAAAAAAATAGTGAGAAAGCTCTTAATCTTCTTCATTAAAAGCTTAATTACAAAGCTTTAAGAGCTTAAGAGAAGCCTAAGCTTCTCAAAATCGTCTCGAGGTGTAAGAAGATCAGCCCGAAATTTTCGCGTGAAGAAAAAAACGGCCCCCCCCCCTTCACGAAAAAACGGCGGCCTGTTTTCTCCTTCTTAAGCTTATTAAGCTTAAGCTTAACTCATTAAGCTTAAGACACTTCAAACTCTGCAAGTCAGTGAAGGCAAACAAGTCTACAAACTCCGGGTCTCGCACTCCAGAAGTCAAGTTCAGTAAGTCACTTGGAATCAAGTCCTGCAAGTTCTGTGAGTCTGCTAAGTCTGCAACTCTGCAAGTCAGACTAAATCAGAACTAACTAACGCTTAAAACTCATAGAAGACTTGTTCGTATGCAAAAACTTTGAACTGGAAAGTTGTTCGCAGCAAGCTGTTTTACCTATCTACAAGTTCGTTGAAGTACTTTCAGCAAACGGAGACAGAAATATTTCAGAATTTTTGAAAATTGAAGAAGAAAATACCCAAAAATACATAGCCTTGTAACCCCAAATTTGAGCTACGCTCATCCCGCTAACTGATTTTGAGTGAGAAAGGTTTGTTGAGTTTTACAGGATGACTACCCTACATATGGATGATCCTATGGCTGAAGACGACCTACCCGAGCCTACCATGAAACAAAAGCTGGATCTTATCATGCTGCAATTGGACGAAGAGCGAAGAGCTAGGCAAGCTTTGCAAGCGCAATTGACAAAGCTACAAGGAGCGTCCACTGATAAAGAAGAACCTCAAGCTGAAGATTTGATTCGCCGTACCATCGACGCCACTCTTGAAGCAGAAACCATTCGCAAGGAATCCAAGATAAGTAAACGAAGTTTCAAGTTTCGCACTTTCAATGGCATAAGAGAAGGAAAGACTGTTTTATCATTCATTAGCCAGTTTGATGACTATTTCCATGAGGAAACTTATCCTGAGAAAGATAAAATCAAGTGTGTTACTAATCATCTGATAGACAGAGCATCACTTTGGTGGACTGTAGTCCGCAAGAGTATAGAATGTCCTGCTACATGGGAAGATTTCAAGAAGAAGTTCATGCAAAATTTCCTTCCACCGCAATTTCATGAGAAGGCTATCAAGCAATGGGATTTACTTCAACAACGCGATCGTGAGCCTATTCCACAGTATACAGAGCGTTTTTGGAATGCACTCCTACAGCTACGCATGCTTGAAGACGTACCAGAGACGACACATAAGCGGAAGTACATGTCTGGACTTCTTGGACATTACTACGCTGAGGTGAATATGTTCAAGCCTGCTACCCTTGAAGACGCCATCTCCTTAGCCCACGACACTAAAGATAAGTTACGTGGAAGAGATCGACGACCACAGCCATTCCAAGCAAACGGTAATTATGGATCTAAACAATTCAATTCAAATTTCAGAAGGTTTAATCCAGGTCGTTTTTCATCACCATCTTTCCGCAAGAATTGGCCTAAACCACCTGCATTACCATCCACTGTCAATCCAAATCCTAAGCCTATCCAACAAGCAAATCCAAATATACCCAGACTCCCAGCCATTGCAAATAATGTGACCAAAGCCAAGCCCATCGTATGCTACAAGTGTCACCAGCCAGGGCATCTCGCAGCAAATTGTCATTCAAAGAAGCCATCAGCACATATCAACTACCTTGGAGCTATGGACGAAGACGAGCATGAGGATATGCCGGATTTCACTGAAGAAGAAGATGATCCTACTACTACTTCCAACACTTTACCAGGTATGCCTACTTTACATTCATTGTTGACTATGAAATGTATGGTGCATGGAAAAGAAAGAATTATATTGCATGATGACGGTAGTACGCATGACTTTATTTCAGCAAAATTGGTAAAGGAATTGAAATTGCATACAGTACCTGACTGGCCAAAGACCAAGTCACTTTTACCCAGGTCAACAAGCCAACTCCTAAGAGTTGTTGCACTAAACAAGTGATTATTGCACTAATTGTTTTAATTTGACTCAACTTAACCTTCTCTAAAATCTACAACGTTGTTTGTAGTAGTCCAACTGCAAAGATTCTAAACTTCAGTAAATTATACTAGGCACTAACTATAGTTTCTCCTCATCTCTCAGAGACAGCTCCTCATAATGTTCTCCTGCCATACTAGTGGCTGTTTATCCAGGAAATGTTTTTAATGTTTGACTTTGGAAAGGTTGTTTCAGGGATATAGATCTCTTGGATCTATTTGTATCTCTCCGTTTAAAGTTCCTTTTTATGTTTTTCTCCACCTGATTAAAATTAATTCTTTTTATTTGTTTAATTTTAAAAAAACATTCAAATCAAATTTTCTGACATACCATAAACCCCTAAATTTTAATCTCCCTTGGTAGACGTTCCCCACTCCGTATATAAATTTCGTCGTTGCTTATTAGTTTTTAAGTACTTAATTCATTTTGCGAATATAACGTCCTTTCCTTCTTTTCTATTAGTAAACATCAACCAAAATAAAACAAGTTCTTCCATACTCTCACATGTCCACATTCATAATTTATTTTAAATTCCCATAGCACCCTTTAATTTATCAATGAGTCCTAGTAGCCCTCCACTCCCTGTATTTAAGAAATTGGTTGTAAAATGAATAACATGTAAAAATTTAATATAGATGCTGAGACTTTTTTCCCCATGCCATCCAATCATCAAATTGTTTGATTTTATTTTGGTTTTAATTTAAACTAAATTTTATAACTGCAACCTAACATTATAAATCATTATAAAGTATTGTCAAACTTTTTATTTGTAATTTCCAATGTTTCCTAAATGCTCATACCGTGTATAATCTCTCCTTTCAAAACCAAAACACCATATCTTTATACGAGCATTTCTTAAGTAAAATATTATTAAATCATTATTTCTTTTCTTTAACCCTTACAACAAAAATGCACTAACCAATCAAAGATTTTGTTTCCAATATTTCACTAAGAATCCATAGTTTATATCAATAAATAACACATTTTACGTAAAGGAAAACTATGCTTTTTCCCTAAATATAACCCTTTTCTAATTTTTAAATATAACAAAACATCTTCAAAAATCTTGATAGAAATTCAGTAAATTCCCTGACTCATAAGCTTTATAGGAAAAATATCAGAACTTATAAATTTTCAATCAGTAATTTTATAAAATTTTATTTATGATCATTTTGAGTCATTTTTTAGTGTTTTCAACTGTTTTTGATTTTTAATAAATAAAAACCAGTTCAGATAAATGCAAACAACCATGGAGCATGAGAAAACAGGTTTAAAGACATATTTTTAAAATTATAAACTAGAGAAATTTTCATACCATATTATTTATTTTAGATAAATCAGTTAGACACTTACTTGGAAAACCCGCGGGTCGTCGTCACGTCCTTGAAGACCGTGTCCTCTTGCAGTCTGGCCAAGGTATCTAGTGTTACTGAGGTTTTCTGATATGTTGTATTCACTTGCTACCACTTCTTCTTAAGCCCTTCAATTAGCTCTTGCTTCTCAAACTCTTCCAACCTCTTGGTATTTGGTTGAGTTCCCACTCCCTGCCTTTTAGATCCTTCTGAGTTTGCTTTACTTTGATTATCTTTCAAAACTTTATTATAGTTCACAAGATACTTTGGAATTTTTCCGTAATCAGGCTTTTCAACATACGGCCGCACATAAACCGGCAATTTCTTTGGTGTCGAATGGATTATCTCAACAGCATTTGAAGTGATAAAATCCTTGTGGGGATGCTTAAGAACTGGCTTATCGTGTGGAATGGGCGGCTTGAAGCGTATTTTTGGAGTCCGAATCACAAATGGCCGAAGTTTGACCCTCGAATGCTTCTTCAGAAACTCATCGGTGTGGGGATTCTGCAACCCCGGCAGATGCCCAAATGTTGCTTTGGACCGCCTCAACTTGGCATATGTCAAGAATGTATCTTCCTCTGCATTGTACTTGGATTTGGGGTAAGAGCGGTGCTTGCTAGTGGAGGAAGGGGAAGGAGGGATGAGGTTGTAGACGCTCTCGACGTTGTCCCAACGCATCATTCTTTGTCCTTCTCAGATACATCCCTGTAACTCGGTGATGGCGAACCTCTCTCTCTCCCTCTCTCTCCACCAAGCATGCAGAAGAAGGCACCTCCTTTTCAATCATGGCAACCATGATTTTCTTCACGCCTTCATCCTCTTTCCCATATCAAATGTGATATATGTATATGTCTCTGCTGCTGTGGCTGTTGCGCCTCACTAATCCTCCTCCTGCTATTTCCATTGATGTCGCCATTGGTCGTGATGCCATTAATCTCCTACTTGTTAATCTACAGGTCGCCATTATTAATCACGTTCTGCTGCTGCTGTAGCTACTACGCCAGCAATGCTCTTTCTCTCTCTCTCTCCACCATCTTGGCCCCTCTCCTCAAACAACGTGGTGTTTAGCCGCAGATCGTCGACTTCTGACATTCTCTCTCTCTGTCATGGCGTCGTCCGCCAGGAGCTGATCCTGCCACGTATCCATGGCCTTCAGCGTGTCCTCCATCGGCAGGACCTACGGCAGCATGTGGATGATGCTCTCCTCCGTTGCATGGCAAGATCAAAGCTCTTCTTTGGGGTGTGCCATGGCAGATAGAAATGGACCCTCTCCCCCCCTCGTTCAACGGCCCTTGCTCCCTCGTCTCTTCTTCTTCTTCCCATTCGTAACCGTTTTTCCCCTCCTTCTTTCTCCCTGTGATAGGCGCATTCATTTCCCACGATGGTTGTTTTTTTTTTCTTCCTTCCTCCAACTACTCTCTCACACTTAATATCCTTTTTTTCTTCTTTTTCCTCCTCTCATGACATTTCCAAAGAAATAATGACGTTCCCCCAAGCTTGCAATACCATTGAAAGCACTTGTAAGAAAGCTTGTTATTGATGACAATATACTTGATATAACCCTGTGAGTCCTTTAACCTAGCTACACATTCTATTGAACTAGCTTTATCACTTGTGGTGGTTAAAGCAAACTCATAAGTTTCTGGTTTGTTAGGTTGTAAGCTAAGTATCAACTTTGGGGAAGCCCTTATTCCAATTGAACAATTCATACCTAGATAAAAAACAGCTACAAGCTCCCCAACGTTAGACACCACCAGCTTTGCAATTCCATCTCGTGAGAGTGCTTCAAATTTTGACGAGACCCCTGATATGATTTTCCTTGGACTCCTATTTATAATAAATTTGACATCATCTGCATTGAGTTCCAATGTGATAACAAATTTTGTGACATCTTAAAAAGGTAGAGGTAAACGTGTAAAAGCACCTTCATCCTTGAAACCAAACTCTACACCATACTAAGTCACTGCATAACGAGGTTTTAGTCCCTTTAACACTCTTTCATAATCCTCCTCTATATAGTCTTGAATTTGAAATCTTAAATAGTTGGAGCCTTATGTACATCGATTTAACTGATCACAAAATGCATAGTATAATGTTCCAATGTGATCACACAATTGCCCATTGAAGGAATATTTTAGCTTATCAATCAAAAGCCCTTCTGATCCATTCAAGAGTCGTCTCACGTAATTAACTGGTTTTGACAGGTACACACTTGGAAAAACTGGAAATTGTGTATAGAACACAAGATCTCCATGTAGCCTCGCAATTACTGTTCTGTTTTCAGTTGTAGCAATAATATCTGATGGAGTTACTGTTATGCTGGACAGTAGAGTGTCAAAGCCAACAAATACTCCGATTGTGATATTGAACTCTATTGTTCCCAGTCCTATTGCATATGTTGAAAGCCACTGTGGATCCAAACCCAAACAGTGTCGAGTTCCAACAACCTTCTTGCTAAATTAACTTTTTGCAGTCTCAATAAATAGACAATAATCACAATCATGATGCTGTGTGTTCTTCATAAGTAATTTAATCCTTGGGAGGTAGGAGGTAGTATAACTGGTGAAATCCCTCATCCCTTAAATTAATACTAAGATATCCTATCAACTTGTCAAGACCTTGTCAAGTCTAAAATTCCCCCGAAAACCCCTAATTTATAACAAGGTCTTATCTCCTCTAAGTGATAATAATCCCTACAGGAAAATTTTAAATAGTCATAGCTGAGATTCACTAAGTAAACCTATCAAATTTTGTCTAAAACTCCACCTTCCTCTCGTATAAGAACTTCATTGTACCACATCTCCTAGCTAGACTGCAAGGACACGGTCTCCAAGGACAGCAACAACGAACACCGCATCTGCATTGAATTCATGTAAAAATTTAGTAATAAGGTGTCAATTGTATACAGTTTTGCCAAAAAATTGTTGCAATAAATGGCATGTCTTTTAGGTGTTGTCATTCTCCCCCACTGAAATGCGAAGCGTCCTCGCGAGCACAGCTACATCACGAACATTCAGCATCACGAACATTGCTACCACGAGCACTGCTACGCAACTTTGAAAGAAAAATATACTCTCCTCCACTTAATTGCGAAGCGTCCTCGCGAGCACAGCTACATCACCTGTATAACCACACATGGACAACTAGTAGACACTGGAAAAGTAGAAAAAATACTTATTTGTGTCATATTAAAATGCAAACAATATAAATGTTTCAATGAAAAGATGTAAAAACTTGTGCAAACTAACATTCTCCCTTACTCGCTCTCCCCACTGAAATGCATAACAGAGCTTCATCCATTGCATAGAATATACCAACTAGGAAACTGTCTAGAGCCGCTAAACAACAATAATCCCTCTAGGCAATAAATTGCCACACTACTATCCTACTAAAAATATTGCTTCTGAAATAGCATCACTGATAAGATCGTTACTTAACAAAGAACCCAAACAAGGTAAACTAATACTACAACACTAAATAGGACTCCTAGGGTTTAGCTGCTAACCCTCCATGTTCTACTAGAACAACCAGCCAATGGTTCGTAACTTCTAATTGTCCAAGGCTCTTCTTTTAAGTTTATGTTTTAATGGTTTTTTTTTTAGTTTGATGTCAAAAGAGTATATACATTGATTCTCTTTCCCAAAAGGTCCCACCCCAAAGAGATACAAGGCATCGGACGCAGGGCACTCGTCAAGGAAATCCCTACAGCCTACCAGGACCTCAGAGGCAATGGTTATCTTCTTTTGGTTGTTTTTTTTTTCAAACCCTGTAGTCTCAGGGTGTTCTTTTCTTGTTTGTTTTTATTCTTTCTTTCTTTCTTTCAAAGAATAAATATATAGACTCTTCCGACCTTTTAATATTTGGATTTAAGGATTGTTTTGTTGTTGTTTTTTTTTAAAGGATCAACTAAGAAGCTAAGAAGACATCACTTAATTGAACGGTCAAACATTTCAGCTCAACAACTTTGCTCGAGGAATCTAATCTAACGCATAATACTAGTCACTCTGCCTAGGCAAATGATAAGCAAAGAATACTCACCAGCTTAGCATCTTTCTTCCACGCTACTCCTAGTCAAAATTTCGTGGAGAGAACCTTGTTATTCAGCTATCCCACATATCGCTAGAAAAGCGGCCAAAAGATAGGGAAAAACTCTATAGGATTCCTAATCGGACACCCATACAATGAAATTCACTATGTTATGCACACACATCACCCCCTTTTTTAATCACTCCCTAATGCTAAGTCCCATCCCTTGTGAGTGGACTTCATATAGAGAATTGTGTATATATATCATTCATATTTGTTTAAAATATTTATTTATAATTCCTCTGTAATTTACTTAAGTGTTTTTTCCTTTTTTTCTTCTTCTTCGACATCTCTAATTTCATTCCATCAATTTTTTTATTCATGTATTTTTTCAAAATGAATATGAAATAAAAAGTTTAGGTATGAAACAACCTTGTATGTTCGTGGATATTGCAACTCCAAGAATCAATCAGAAACATACAACAGTGTGTAACACAAAATCATAGTCAAATCTGGACATAAAACATACACTAGCCAGTACAATGTTAAAGGGTTAGATAAATAATAAAACTTCTTCATGTACAAAAGAATTATCAAATACTCATGTCACAATCTCGATCAACTAGACTGTCGTAACGCTCCCACTGCTTGGTTGTTTAAGAAGCAGTATATTTCTCCACTTGATAACCATTCTTACATATAGAACTGTCCATCTTACCAACTTAAATATCCCAAACTCCAGTACTGAAAGGAATATCCTGACCGTGCGTGAAACTAACTACCTAACTACGTGGAAAATAAAACTAAAGTGCATGAAAACCTACAGGATATCAATAACTCAAAGCATTGTATGTTTTTTTTTTTTAAACGATATATATTTGTTTGTTTGTTTGTTTGGTGATTTTTTTCAAAATGTAGAATAAAAGAAAAAACATAAAAGACTAAGAAAACAAAATATCAAGACTAAAATCTTCAAAGTCTCTGAGATCTTCTAATGAAAACAATAATCCTAATCCGAAATCATCAACTCCATCTAAGTCAAACCTATTAACTAAACTATCATCTATAGGATGCTCAAGAATAGCCTCTAGCGTAGACATATCAGAAGTCACAGATCCGCTATCAGGTGCATCGCTAAGAACCTCCATCACATCATGGAGCGAAGCCGAAGCTGCATCGTCATAGTAGGGCATAGGGGCCACTGGTAAAGCATCTAAGGAATGCCCCTCGGTCGCATCCATGTACCAACAAATATAATCCCAACATGGGCAGGGAACACTAGTCTGCAAATCATGGTAAGATGGAGTAAGGCGGTAGACAGTGGAACGATATCTCGCAAATTCTGCTTGCTCTCGGCCTACCCTAGACTGACCAGCGCCGCGCTCAGGAGAAAAAACACTATTATAATCATGACGCTGGTAGGTATAACCAATCATTTCCTGCATGGCAGTGGTACCATAGCGTCGAAAGTATGTGCGACACTGCCAACACAAGAGCTGAGCACGCACAAATAAATGCCGCTGACAGGACCTACAACCAAAAGGTGGATGATACTGTAAACAAAAAATAATCACAAAAGAAGAACCACAACAGGCCTCCCCTCTCGGTGCATATAAAAACCTGTCATGCGTCTAAAAACGCGGAATATCGTAAGGTCCAGCATGAACAGGATCAGTACTATCGGCATCAATACGAGGGTAAAGCGCATCCATCCACAAAAAGGCCATACCTGCATCCCATTTAAAAACCCCCCCAAGAAAGAAAAGACATCCAAGAGTGGATTAGACAAAATATTATTTTAACTACTAACCTAACTATACCTAGCTAGCCTAAGTCACAAAATGTTTAAGGCGCAGGCCATTAACCCTAAATATCTCATTTTCAGCATTAATATCCTGCACATCAAGAGAACCATTATCATAAACATTAATCACCTTAAAAGGTCCCAACCAACGAATTTTAAGCTTCCCAGGAAATTTATAATAACGACTGTCATAAAGTAAAACTAAATCGCCTTCTTTAAACTCCCGTACTTTAATATTCTGGTCGTGCCATGCTTTACGACGTTTTTGCATTGCTTCTAGACTTTGTAGGGCTAATAATCTTTCCTCATCCAACTTTACCAATTGTAAAATCTGTTGTTTCAAAGATTCAACCTCACCTAGTCGTAATGATAGAGCTACTCGTAAAGTGGGCAACTCTTGCTCAATAGGGAATATAGCATTAGTGGCATAAACTAAATTGAAGGGTGTATTTTGCACTGTCACCTTATAAGTAGTTCTATAGGCCCATAACGCTTCATATAAACGTTCATCCCAATCTCGCCTGTAGGAAGCAACCGTTTTAGTTAAAATCCCACATATAATGCGATTGGTTACTTCAACCTGACCGTTAGCTCTGGGATAATAAGGTGTTGATTTGCAATGTTTAATTTTATAGAGTTCCATTAACTCACTGATAAGACCATTCAAGAAATGGGAACCTCGGTCACTTACTAATTCCAGTGGGCAACCAAAACGCGTAATAATATTCTCATACATAAACTTAGCCACATCAATGGCTTTATCCGTTTTAAGCGCTTTCGCTTCCACCCACTTTGTAATATAGTCAGTACAGACTAAGATATAACGATTCGATCGATATCTAGTAGGCGGATCGATTGGGCCTACAAAATCAATTCCCCATTTCTCAAAAGGTGCTAATGCTAATATAGGTGTCAAAGCGTAGCAAAACTCTTAGAAGGACGACCAGTCCTTTGACATACATCGCATTTGCGACAATAATAATAAGTATCTTTAAATAGAGTAGGCCACCAATAACCAGCTAATAGAAATTTTCTTGCAGTCAATTCACTGGCAAAATGGCCACCACACGGCTCATCATGCAATGCCTTAAGAACCACTGGTACTTCATCTTTCCTTACACAACGTCGATAGATACCTTCGCGTGAAAAAAAATTATAAAGGTAACCCCCTAATAATCCATAGGAGCGTGATTGCATTAATATCTGACGTTTCCTGCGTTTATCAGCACCAGGTGGATATCGAGCAGTACTAAGAAAATTCGCAATATCAGCATACCATGGAACTTGTGTCTCCACAGTAAAAAGTGATGCATCCGACAAATCATCTTCCACCCCTTCCTCCTTGTCTGATGTTAATAATCGTGATAGATGATCTGCTAGCACATGAGCTCTACCAGGACGAGTAACCATTTGAAAATCAAACTCTTGGAATAACAACATCCAACGAATCACACGTCCTGAAAGTTCTGCTTTATTAAGCAAATACTTTAACGCCTCCTGATCAACATATATAGTAAACTTATTCCCTAATAAATAATGATGAAATTTCTCCACCGCAAATACCATTGATAGGCATTCTTTCTCAGTGGTGGTATAATTCCTTTCTGCATCACTTAAATTTCGACTCGCATAATAAATTGGATGATCCACCTTATTATCATCTACTTGACACAAAACAGCTCCTACAGCATACATAGATGCATCAGCATGAATATGGAATTCTTTTGTCCAATCTGGGGGTGCGAGTACTGGTCCTTCAATTAACTTATGTTTGAGAAATTCAAATGCTTTCTGGCAAACACCATCCCAAATAAAAGGAGTATCCTTTCGTAGTAGATTTGTCAAAGGTGATGCCACCTTTGCAAAATCGGAAATAAATCTCCGATAATAATTTAGATGTCCTAAAAATCCACGCAATTGCTTAAGATTTGTTGGAGGTGGAAGTGCAGAAATCTTAATAATTTTAGCTGGATCCATGGCAATACCTTCTTTAGAAACGATATGCCCCAATAGGGTTCCTTTTGGTACTCCAAAAACACATTTATCAGGATTCAAAGATATACCTACTTCATCACTACGTTCAAATACTTGCGTTAGTAACTCAGGCATTTCTTTTGCCGTACCATAGACACAAAAGTCATCTAAGAAAACTTCCATCCATTGACGTAGAAAATCTTGATAAGCTGCAATCATAACTCTCTGAAATGTTGCGGGTACATTGCACAAACCAAAAGGCATTACTCTATAAGCAAATGTACCCCATTCAGTAGTAAATGTAGTTTTGGATTGATCTTCAGGATGAATTAGTACTTGGTTATAACCGCTAAATCCATCCATGAAAGAATACAGCTCATGACCAGCAACCTTATCAAGTACCTGATCAGTAAATGGCAAAGGAAAATGATCTTTACGTGTTTTGCTATTCAGCTTTCTATAATCGACACAAATGCGAATCTTCTTACTATTCTTCTTGGGTACTACCACAATAGGAGATACCCATTCACTGTATGCAACAGGATAAATGAATCCAGCATCTAAAAGCTTAGTAATTTCAGCTTTCACTAACTCTGCATACACAGGGTTTGTTCGTCGTTGACGTTGGCATACAGGTTTTGTGCTTGGTTCTAGATCAATATAATGCTGACATAATTCAGCTTTGATACCCTTAAGGTCCCTATATGACCAAGCAAAAGCGTCAACATGCACTCGTAAGACTTCTTCGAATCTTTCACGATGTGGCGATTCCAATTGGTCTCATAAATTTAAATATTTTCCTTCTGCCATTTAAAGCTTAACTACTTCAACTTCAGGCTCTTCAATAAATAGAGAGTCTATTCTTCGTGGCTTAATTGTGGGCACATCTTCGGATATCTGCATCAATACGTTTTCAAGCAGGTTATTCTTAGTACTTGATTCCAGTGCTTCTTCTCCCACATTCACAGAATTTACTAAGGGTAAAGCCCTATAAAGAATAATAGCCAGGTTATCTTGCGTAGCACCATCAACTTCTACTCCATAGACATTTACTAACTCAGGAAAGGATTTTTCAGTATATCTCTTCCCATATTTATCTAAATCGCCATTATTGACATTTACATTTTTACGAGATTTCATGGTAAATGAGGTTCTTACAGAGTCAATTACGCTAGGTATCTGCTCTGAAGTACACGGATATTGAGCATGTAACCTACGGCGATATCGACGTAAAATTTCGTTATTCTTTTCTAGACATTCCTGATCATCTAAACTCCAAAACCATTGATTATCTTTAAGCTTGAGAATTAATGAATGTAGATTCTCATCCTCCTCGCCCTGAATTCGACAGCCCAAATAATGTATAACTTGTTTCAGTTCCACAAAATTTCTAGGTACTGCAAGCTCAAACCATCTAAGTTGTGGCTCTTGCCCATCCCCATAAATAGTAAAATCCATTACTCTTTCTTTTGGATGAGGCAACACCACCGCTTGCATATTGTGCAATTTAACCTTAGTAGGTTCAGATTGGACTTGTTGATAACCAATTATCGGTCCCCTAGAACAGCGATAAATCTTCTGCGCAGTTCCGGTCGAACGCCTAAAAGAATGACACAACCAGGGAACATTTGTAGGGTTTTTCTCTTGAGTCTCTGGTTCAAAAGTATTCTTAGATTTATTTTTTTCCAAAAACCTATCAGTGTCTTCATGTTCTTCCCAATAATTTGTATCCATAGATAACGCTTGGTCCATCTGTAACTCACCCCTACTGAATTTAGATTTCTCTTCTTCTAAATAAAATTCTAAAAGCGAGATTTCGTCTAGATATCGCCTTTCTCTAAACTGAAACTTTGCCTTTTCCTTTTGCAACTCAGTAATCTTCTTCATTGCTTCATTTACAGCAGTCAACGCTGCCTCACGCTCTACTTCCAATGCCTCTTCCAATTCTCTAATAATCCTAGCGTAATTGCCATGATGTTCATGAGAAGTCTGTGAAAACCTGTTAAAAGCCGAAGCTGAATCATCCTCATCCTCACGAGATAGTGGTCTTTGTAAGGGTTTGCACCTATGCCTACTACTCCTTTCTCTTTCCTTCGCTTCTAGCTGGTAGTAATAAATCCTTTTAGCTCTATCTGGCAATTGTCCAAATCCAAAGGGTAAAGCATTTTCCCCATAAGGAAGAGCTTCTAAAATCCTACTCTCCAGCATACTATTATGATTATCAGTAACATCATCTTCTCCCATACCTTCTGAAGAGGTTATTGAAATGTCAGCCACATCAGATATCATTAACTCAGGCATTTCTTCCTCCTCTAATTCATCCATAGAAATCACTTCCGACCTGTTGTAAGCAGAAAATCCATCTTCTTGATTATTTCCTTCTTGATCCGTAGATAATCGAAAACATGTTTCAAGCGAATCATCAAGATATTCTGCTTCTTCTGCTGAAAGCATTAAGCAGTCGAGGGTTGTATCTTTGGATGTGGATAACCACTGAGTAATATCGCTATCCGAATCATTGTCAGATGAAAACGCTACAGCATACTCACCAATACCCATCTGTTCTACCTTGTGAGGCTGATGTACTATATTGACCTCTACTTTCTCTGCTCCTGTTGGGTGTGGTTTTTTAAATAACCAGGCATAAGGCCCTTCATGATCAGTCCCCTCCATTTCTGAATCATAAAACTCACTGTTGGATCTCTCATCCATTTCACTAACTGCTTCATCTCCTGAATCTTTCAAAAATCCTTTTGAAATAACTTGTATCTTAACCCTATTGTCTCTAGGACCAATCACAATTGAACCTTTATACCAGTCCTAAATGCATCTTGCTTGGTATAACCAAGGTCTTCCCAACAGGACAGAATATGATGAAATATTTGTTTGCGAACGAACGATCAAATAGTTCACATGAAATTCTAATCCGGCTACTACAGATTTCACATTTCGCAGTAACCCCAAAGGAGTTACTTTTCTTTGATCAGCCACACGTAAAACAATATGAGTAGGTTCTAGATCCTTCAACCCTAATTCTTGCATAGCTTGTTCTGTCATCAAATTAACTTCTGAACCGCCATCTAACTGCACTTCATGTAGCAAGTGGCCATTAATAGTAGTATCGATAACTGGAGCTCCTGGGTCCACAAATAAATCTACTATTTTTACATCCTTAGTTGTTTTTCCTTTAGAAGAATTTTCACGGACTTTAGAAGAGTTTATCTCAATCCTCTTCCTTCGACGCCGAACTAATTTATGGTAAAGTTGTTTCCGACAAACATGCGCTATTTCTAGCAATTGCCGAAGGTTAATAGTCAATGATATTTCTTCTAATGCAGCCCAAAGATCATAGGCCTTATTTACGGATTCTACATAATCTTTACTCCCTTCCTTAGGAGGAACCAATCTTTCAGGAAAAGGAGCTACTCCCACTTGAATCTTAGGATTTACTAAGGGCACACGTAATAATGGATGGTCAGAGGAATGCTGCGGAGAATCCGATTCAGGTAGTTCTATATTAGGATCTATGTCCTTAGACTTATCCTTCACTGCTCCGTTTAATTGTGAACTCTCTTCCTCTAAACCTTGCTCCTTCTGTTGTTGCTTTTGTGCCCGAGTAATAACACCAATCATAGGGTCAGCCCTAAAGGTCACCTTACGAGGTATAAATTTTGATTTAACTCCAATATCTTTCCTTATTGTGTCTACTTCAACTAAATTTGCAGCAGACGTTGAAGGTTTGCTAGAGGTTTGTTTCCCTTTGTCAGACATTTTATTATCCTCTCGCTTAGGACAATTCTCTTCATAGTGTCCTTCACCACTGCACCTCCTACAAAGAGGAGTATAGTCTTGATTTTTACGCGCATTTGGACAATATGTGGCTATGTGACCTTCTTGTTGGCATCGATAACAAATTACTGGTCCCCTAGGTCTTTGTTGACCACCTTGTCCCATTGGATTACGAAAATTTCCATTATTTCTTCTAAAAGGAGAATTTCTCCCTCGATTACCATCACTGTTGTAATTGTTTCGAGGCACTGGGGGTCTACCCTGGGTGGGCAATCCTCGTGGCCTAAAAGGTTGATTGGGTGGTCCAATCTCATAAGTCCTATTATTACAATCCATGTAATTGTAATTCGTTTGCATTGAACGAGCTTGTTGTTGCTCTTGACCTAATTTATGCCAACAATTTGTATCTAAATGACCAGTCTTGTGGCAAAAAGAGCAAAACGGTGGATGATCGGGCATTAACCTTGAAGGCGTCGGACACTCTGTAGCCACATGGCCGTAACCATGACACTTACCACACCAGATATTAGATCGAGGTGGGTTTGAAGTCGAATTTCCCGACGATTGTTGAGCACTAGATCCTTGTGTCGTTATCGAATAAATTTCCTTCAAAGGTGCTTGTACTACAGTCATAATTTCCTCCTTTAATTTTCCTAGAGATTTTGCAATAATATCTGCTACTTTTGCTTCATCCAGAGGAGATTGAGATTGCGGCATAGAAGGCATTCCTGTCTGCATCATATAGGCTGGAAATGAAGTGTACGGATTTAGAGGTACACTCGACATGTTTGAGCTTGCGGTTACCGAGGGATTTAAAGGAACGGTCACATAAGACATGTTCTTAGGTACCCCACCTGAAGTGCTTGGATATTCTGTCCGAGATTCTTTGAATAGATCTCTCCGTCGTTGTTGACTAAGCTGCACTTCTTCCCACCATCTAGCATGTGTTTTAGGATCTGCCAACGTAGCTGGTCGTTGTAAACTAACATGCTGATGAACTTCAGGATTAAGTCCATCAATAAACTTACGTTTTTGCGTGGGATCGTCAGGAGCAGGATTCATCTTACGAGTGATTGTCTCCATGCGCTCAATATAATGTTCAACACTTTCAGTTGCTCCTTGGGACAGATAATCCAGTTGAAGAGCCAATCTATCTTGAAAACCTTGTCGTCTAAATTTTTCTAGAAAAGCTCTTGATAAGGCATCATAGGTCCCTTTATGTTGAGCATCTAAATTCCCATACCATTTCGCTGCTTCATCTTTTAATGTTGCAGGGAAGATATGAAGCTTTTGGTCGTCATCTATTATCTCATTGGCGACGCAAGTCACCTCAAATCTTTGCGAATGGGCATCGGGATCTTCGTCCCATAGCCCCCCGAATTGCGTGAAATCAGCTAATCTAACTGGGTTGCGAGCCATTGTTTCTCTAAATAGTAGCCCTAACCCTAAATCGTTGATAGTATCAAACCACGGAGGTTCCTGAGGTTCCTTAAATAATTGACGCAATCCGAAATTTGACTCTAAATCCCAGTCAAAGAGCAGTTCAATACTCCCGACCGTAGCATTAGCTTCACTCTCCCTAGTTTCACTATTTTTCCTACCTCTTTCCCCAGTGACACTGCTAGTACTGGAGACAACTTGATCCCATTGATATGAAGCTGCTTCACTTTCTTTCGATGGTGTTCTATCAGTTGATAAGCTAGGTTGAAGAGGTTCTACCGTTGAGTTAGACACAGCGTCTACTCCCAAATTCAGCAATGCGTTGACCCTCTCTAGCCTTTCTAATAGCCAAGCCTCTTGTCGCACTGCTCGTTCTCTAACTTGCTGATCCCTAGCTTCGTTTTGCTGCTTCCGTCTCTCTTCTGAATTCATCCACGAGTACAAAACTAGCTGTTACTGTCATACTCCAAAATTACTCTCGTTTTATTTGAAGCTATAAAATTAGGTTGTCGCTTGTATGCGCACTTAGAAGTTTCAAAATAGTCGGCAGCTCTGGGTCTATCTCCCCAAAAGGTAACTTTTCTTCTTGCTCGGGGATTAAACCTAGAATTTCAGCAACCTCTCTCACGTCTTTCGTGTCGAAAGAAATTTTTAAACCTCTGGATACACGTATCCAAGGCAACACGTCATCCCACACTACTCTTCTAAACGTCCGATAAGCTGTGCGGTAATACCAATCAAAGTGGTACGATACACTGATTGTATTTATCTCTACCGCGTCTATTAACCCAAAGTGTGTCGCTAGTAGAACTATAGTTTGCGCACAGTCGTTATAACCCCAGCTCCAAGAGGATAATTGTTCAACGTCCACAGTTAATTGTGGCCCAAAATATGTGCCTCCCTCTACTAACTCCGTATCTCTCGCCCAGTCTAGCACTTTTCTTTGGCACTCTTGGGGCAAATTAGGAAAATAGTCCCTTACAAAAGAGACTGCGTATTCACTCATAAATAACACTTAGGATCTAAAATACCCTCGGAAGATTTATCACTCGTTCGAGCGCACTTGGCTCCCGGCAGATGCACCAAAAATGACTGGCCAAAGACCAAGTCACTTTTACCTAGGTCAACAAGCCAACTCCTAAGAGTTGTTGCACTAAACAAGTGATTATTGCACTAATTGTTTTAATTTGACTCAACTTAACCTTCTCTAAAATCTACAACGTTGTTTGTAGTAGTCCAACTGCAAAGATTCTAAACTTCAGTAAATTATACTGGGCACTAACTATAGTTTCTCCTCATCTCTCAGAGACAGCTCCTCATAATGTTCTCCTGCCATACTAGTGGCTGTTTATCCAGGAAATGTTTTTAATGTTTGACTTTGGAAAGGTTGTTTCAGGGATATAGATCTCTTGGATCTATTTGTATCTCTCCGTTTAAAGTTCCTTTTTATGTTTTTCTCCAACTGATTAAAATTAATTCTTTTTATTTGTTTAATTTTAAACAAACATTCAAATCAAATTTTCTGACATACCATAAACCCCTAAATTTTAATCTCCCTTGGTAGACGTTCCCCACTCCGTATATAAATTTCGTCGTTGCTTATTAGTTTTTAAGTACTTAATTCATTTTGCGAATATAACGTCCTTTCCTTCTTTTCTATTAGTAAACATCAACCAGAATAAAACAAGTTCTTCCATACTCTCACATGTCCACATTCATAATTTATTTTAAATTCCCATAGCACCCTTTAATTTATCAATGAGTCCTAGTAGCCCTCCACTCCGTGTATTTAAGAAATTGGTTGTAAAATGAATAACATGTAAAAATTTAATATAGATGCTGAGACTTTTTCCCCCATGCCATCCAATCATCAAATTGTTTGATTTTATTTTGGTTTTAATTTAAACTAAATTTTATAACTGCAACCTAACATTATAAATCATTATAAAGTGTTGTCAAACTTTTTATTTGTAATTTCCAATGTTTCCTAAATGCTCATACCGTGTATAATCTCTCCTTTCAAAACCAAAACACCATATCTTTATACGAGCATTTCTTAAGTAAAATATTATTAAATCATTATTTCTTTTCTTTAACCCTTACAACAAAAATGCACTAACCAATCAAAGATTTTGTTTCCAATACTTCACTAAGAATCCATAGTTTATATCAATAAATAACACATTTTACGTAAAGGAAAACTATGCTTTTTCCCTAAATATAACCCTTTTCTAATTTTTAAATATAACAAAACATCTTTGAAAATCTTGATAGAAATTCAATAAATTCCTTGACTCATAAGCTTTATAGGAAAAATATCAGAACTTATAAATTTTCAATCAGTAATTTTATAAAATTTTATTTATGATCATTTTGAGTCATTTTTTTGTGTTTTCAACTGTTTTTTATTTTTAATAAATAAAAACCTGTTCAGATAAATGCAAACAACCATGGAGCATGAGAAAACAGGTTTAAAGACATATTTTTAAAATTATAAACTAGAGAAATTTTCATACCATATTATTTATTTTAGATAAATCAGTTAGACACTTACTTGGAAAACCCGCGGGTCGTCGTCACGTCCTTGAAGACCGTGTCCTCTTGCAGTCTGGCCAAGGTATCAAGTGTTACTGAGGTTTTCTGATATGTTGTATTCACTTGCTACCACTTCTTCTTAAGCCCTTCAGTTAGCTCTTGCTTCTCAAACTCTTCCAACCTCCTGGTATTTGGTTGAGTTCCCACTCCCTGCCTTTTAGATCCTTCTGAGTTTGCTTTACTTTGATTTTCTTTCAAAACTTTATTATAGTTCACAAGATACTTTGGAATTTTTCCATAATCAGGCTTTTCAACATACGGCCGCACATAAACCGGCAATTTCTTTGGTGTCGAATGGATTATCTCAACAGCATTTGAAGTGATAAAATCCTTGTGGGGATGCTTAAGAACTGGCTTATCGTGTGGAATGGGCGGCTTGAAGCGTATTTTTGGAGTCCGAATCACAAATGGCCGAAGTTTGACCCTCGAATGCTTCTTCAGAAACTCATCGGTGTGGGGATTCTGCAACCCCGGCAGATGCCCAAATGTTGCTTTGGACCGCCTCAACTTGGCATATGTCAAGAATGTATCTTCCTCTGCATTGTACTTGGATTTGGGGTAAGAGCGGTGCTTGCTAGTGGAGGAAGGGGAAGGAGGGATGAGGTTGTAGACGCTCTCGACGTTGTCCCAAAGCATCATTCTTTGTCCTTCTCAGATACATCCCTGTAACTCGGTGATGGCGAACCTCTCTCTCTCCCTCTCTCTCCACCAAGCATGCAGAAGAAGGCACCTCCTTTTCAATCATGGCAACCATGATTTTCTTCACGCCTTCATCCTCTTTCCCATATCAAATGTGATATATGTATATGTCTCTGCTGCTGTGGCTGTTGCGCCTCACTAATCCTCCTCCTGCTATTTCCATTGATGTCGCCATTGGTCGTGATGCCATTAATCTCCTGCTTGTTAATCTACAGGTCGCCATTATTAATCACGTTCTGCTGCTGCTGCAGCTACTGCGCCAGCAATGCTCTTTCTCTCTCTCTCTCCACCATCTTGGCCCCTCTCCTCAGACAACGTGGTGTTTAGCCGCAGATCGCCGACTTCTGCCATTCTCTCTCTCTGTCATGGCGTCGTCCGCCAGGAGCTGATCCTGCCACGTATCCATGGCCTTCAGCGTGTCCTCCGTCGGCAGGACCTACGGCAGCATGTGGATGATGCTCTCCTCCGTTGCATGGCAAGATCAAAGCTCTTCTTTGGGGTGTGCCATGGCAGATAGAGATGGACCCTCTCCCCCCCTCGTTCAACGGCCCTTGCTCCCTCGTCTCTTCTTCTTCTTCCCATTCGTAACCGTTTTTCCCCTCCTTCTTTCTCCCTGTGATAGGCGCATTCATTTCCCACGATGGTTGTTTTTTTTTTCTTCCTTACTCCAACTACTCTCTCACACTTAATATCCTTTTTTTCTTCTTTTTCCTCCTCTCATGACATTTCCAAAGAAATAATGACGTTCCCCCAAGCTTGCAATACCATTGAAAGCACTTGTAAGAAAGCTTGTTATTGATGACAATATACTTGATATAACCCCGTGAGTCCTTTAACCTAGCAACACATTCTATTGAACTAGCTTTATCACTTGTGGTGGTTAAAGCAAACTCATAAGTTTCTGGTTTGTTAGGTTGTAAGCTAAGTATCAACTTTGGGGAAGCCCTTATTCCAATTGAACAATTCATACCTAGATAAAAAACAGCTACAAGCTCCCCAACGTTAGACACCACCAGCTTTGCAATTCCATCTCGTGAGAGTGCTTCAAATTTTGACGAGACCCCTGATATGATTTTCCTTGGACTCCTATTTATAATAAATTTGACATCATCTGCATTGAGTTCCAATGTGATAACAAATTTTGTGACATCTTAAAAAGGTAGAGGTAAACATGTAAAAGCACCTTCATCCTTGAAACCAAACTCTACACCATACTATGTCACTGCATAACGAGGTTTTAGTCCCTTTAACACTCTTTCATAATCCTCCTCTATATAGTCTTGAATTTGAAATCTTAAATAGTTGGAGCCTTATGTACATCGATTTAACTGATCACAAAATGCATAGTATAATGTTCCAATGTGATCACACAATTGCCCATTGAAGGAATATTTTAGCTTATCAATCAAAAGCCCTTCTGATCCATTCAAGAGTCGTCTCACGTAATTAACTGGTTTTGACAGGTACACACTTGGAAAAACTGGAAATTGTGTATAGAACACAAGATCTCCATGTAGCCTCGCAATTACTATTCTGTTTTCAGTTGTAGCAATAATATCTGATGGAGTTACTGTTATGCTGGACAGTAGAGTGTCAAAGCCAACAAATACTCCGATTGTGATATTGAACTCTATTGTTCCCAGTCCTATTGCATATGTTGAAAGCCACTGTGGATCCAAACCCAAACAGTGTCGAGTTCCAACAACCTTCTTGCTAAATTAACTTTTTGCAGTCTCAATAAATAGACAATAATCACAATCATGATGCTGTGTGTTCTTCATAAGTAATTTAATCCTTGGGAGGTAGGAGGTAGTATAACTGGTGAAATCCCTCATCCCTTAAATTAATACTAAGATATCCTATCAACTTGTCAAGACCTTGTCAAGTCTAAAATTCCCCCGAAAACCCCTAATTTATAACAAGGTCTTATCTCCTCTAAGTGATAATAATCCCTACAGGAAAATTTTAAATAGTCATAGCTGAGATTCACTAAGTAAACCTATCAAATTTTGTCTAAAACTCCACCTTCCTCTCGTATAAGAACTTCATTGTACCACATCTCCTAGCTAGACTGCAAGGACACGGTCTCCAAGGACAGCAACAACGAACACCGCATCTGCATTGAATTCATGTAAAAATTTAGTAATAAGGTGTCAATTGTATACAGTTTTGCCAAAAAATTGTTGCAATAAATGGCATGTCTTTTAGGTGTTGTCATTCTCCCCCACTGAAATGCGAAGCGTCCTCGCGAGCACAGCTACATCACGAACATTCAGCATCACGAACATTGCTACCACGAGCACTGCTACGCAACTTTGAAAGAAAAATATACTCTCCTCCACTTAATTGCGAAGCGTCCTCGCGAGCACAGCTACATCACCTGTATAACCACACATGGACAACTAGTAGACACTGGAAAAGTAGAAAAAATACTTATTTGTGTCATATTAAAATGCAAACAATATAAATGTTTCAATGAAAAGATGTAAAAACTTGTGCAAACTAACATTCTCCCTTACTCGCTCTCCCCACTGAAATGCATAACAGAGCTTCATCCATTGCATAGAATATACCAACTAGGAAACTGTCTAGAGCCGCTAAACAACAATAATCCCTCTAGGCAATAAATTGCCACACTACTATCCTACTAAAAATATTGCTTCTGAAATAGCATCACTGATAAGATCGTTACTTAACAAAGAACCCAAACAAGGTAAACTAATACTACAACACTAAATAGGACTCCTAGGGTTTAGCTGCTAACCCTCCATGTTCTACTAGAACAACCAGCCAATGGTTCGTAACTTCTAATTGTCCAAGGCTCTTCTTTTAAGTTTATGTTTTAATGGTTTTTTTTTTAGTTTGATGTCAAAAGAGTATATACATTGATTCTCTTTCCCAAAAGGTCCCACCCCAAACAGATACAAGGCATCGGACGCAGGGCACCCGTCAAGGAAATCCCTACAGCCTACCAGGACCTCAGAGGCGATGGTTATCTTCTTTTGGTTGTTTTTTTTTTTCAAACCCTGCAGTCTAGGGTGTTTTTTTCTTGTTTGTTTTTATTCTTTCTTTCTTTCTTTCAAAGAATAAATATATAGACTCTTCCGAACTTTTAATATTTGGATTTAAGGATTGTTTTGTTGTTGTTTTTTTTTAAAGGATCAACTAAGAAGCTAAGAAGACATCACTTAATTGAACGGTCAAACATTTCAGCTCAACAACTTTGCTCGAGGAATCTAATCTAACGCATAATACTAGTCACTCTGCCTAGGCAAATGATAAGCAAAGAATACTCACCAGCTCAGCATCTTTCTTCCACGCTACTCCTAGTCAAAATTTCGTGGAGAGAACCTTGTTATTCAGCTATCCCACATATCGCTAGAAAAGCGACCAAAAGATAGGGAAAAACTCTATAGGATTCCTAATCGGACACCCATACAATGAAATTCACGATGTTATGCACACACATCACCCCCTTTTTTAATCACTCCCTAATGCTAAGTCCCATCCCTTGTGAGTGGACTTCATATAGAGAATTGTGTATATATATCATTCATATTTGTTTAAAATATTTATTTATAATTCCTCTGTAATTTACTTAAGTGTTTTTTCCTTTTTTTCTTCTTCTTCGACATCTCTAATTTCATTCCATCAATTTTTTTATTCGTGTATTTTTTCAAAATGAATATGAAATAAAAAGTTTAGGTATGAAACAACCTTGTATGTTCGTGGATATTGCAACTCCAAGAATCAATCAGAAACATACAACAGTGTGTAACACAAAATCATAGTCAAATCTGCACATAAAACATACACTAGCCAGTACAATGTTAAAGGGTTAGATAAATAATAAAACTTCTTCATGTACAAAAGAATTATCAAATACTCATGTCACAATCTCGATCAACTAGACTGTCGTAACGCTCCCACTGCTTGGTTGTTTAAGAAGCAGTATATTTCTCCACTTGATAACCATTCTTACATATAGAACTGTCCATCTTACCAACTTAAATATCCCAAACTCCAGCACTGAAAGGAATATCCTGACCGTGCGTGCAACTAACTACCTAACTACGTGGAAAATAAAACTAAAGTGCATGAAAACCTACAGGATATCAATAACTCAAAGCATTGTATGTTTTTTTTTAAAAACGATATATATTTGTTTGTTTGTTTGTTTGGTGTTTTTTTTCAAAATGTAGAATAAAAGAAAAAACATAAAAGACTAAGAAAACAAAATATCAAGACTAAAATCTTCAAAGTCTCTGAGATCTTCTAATGAAAACAATAATCCTAATCCGAAATCATCAACTCCATCTAAGTCAAACCTATTAACTAAACTATCATCTATAGGATGCTCAAGAATAGCCTCTAGCGTAGACATATCAGAAGTCACAGATCCGCTATCAGGTGCATCGCTAAGAACCTCCATCACATCATGGAGCGAAGCCGAAGCTGCATCATCATAGTAGGGCATAGGGGCCACTGGTAAAGCATCTAAGGAATGCCCCTCGGTCGCATCCATGTACCAACAAATATAATCCCAACATGGGCAGGGAACACTAGTCTGCAAATCATGGTAAGATGGAGTAAGGCGGTAGACAGTGGAACGATATCTCGCAAATTCTGCTTGCTCTCGGCCTACCCTAGACTGACCAGCGCCGCGCTCAGGAGAAAAAACACTATTATAATCATGACGCTGGTAGGTATAACCAATCATTTCCTGCATGGCAGTGGTACCATAGCGTCGAAAGTATGTGCGACACTGCCAACACAAGAGCTGAGCACGCACAAATAAATGCCGCTGACAGGACCTACAACCAAAAGGTGGATGATACTGTAAACAAAAAATAATCACAAAAGAAGAACCACAACAGGCCTCCCCTCTCGGTGCATATAAAAACCTGTCATGCGTCTGAAAACGCGGAATATCGTAAGGTCCAGCATGAACAGGATCAGTACTATCGGCATCAATACGAGGGTAAAGCGCATCCATCCACAAAAAGGCCATACCTGCATCCCATTTAAAAACCCCCCCAAGAAAGAAAAGACATCCAAGAGTGGATTAGACAAAATATTATTTTAACTACTAACCTAACTATACCTAGCTAGCCTAAGTCACAAAATGTTTAAGGCGCAGGCCATTAACCCTAAATATCTCATTTTCAGCATTAATATCCTACACATCAAGAGAACCATTATCATAAACATTAATCACCTTAAAAGGTCCCAACCAACGAATTTTAAGCTTCCCAGGAAATTTATAATAACGACTGTCATAAAGTAAAACTAAATCGCCTTCTTTAAACTCCCGTACTTTAATATTCTGGTCGTGCCATGCTTTACAACGTTTTTGCATTGCTTCTAGACTTTGTAGGGCTAATAATCTTTCCTCATCCAACTTTACCAATTGTAAAATCCGTTGTTTCAAAGATTCAACCTCACCTAGTCGTAATGATAGAGCTACTCGTAAAGTGGGCAACTCTTGCTCAATAGGGAATATAGCATTAGTGCCATAAACTAAATTGAAGGGTGTATTTTGCACTGTCACCTTATAAGTAGTTCTATAGGCCCATAACGCTTCATATAAACGTTCATCCCAATCTCGCCTGTGGGAAGCAACCGTTTTAGTTAAAATCCCACATATAATGCGATTGGTTACTTCAACCTGACCGTTAGCTCTGGGATAATAAGGTGTTGATTTGCGATGTTTAATTTTATAGAGTTCCATTAACTCACTGATAAGACCATTCAAGAAATGGGAACCTCGGTCACTTACTAATTCCAATGGGCAACCAAAACGCGTAATAATATTCTCATACATAAACTTAGCCACATCAATGGCTTTATCCGTTTTAAGCGCTTTCGCTTCCACCCACTTTGTAATATAGTCAGTACAGACTAAGATATAACGATTCGATCGATATCTAGTAGGCGGATCGATTGGGCCTACAAAATCAATTCCCCATTTCTCAAAAGGTGCTAATGCTAATATAGGTGTCAAAGGCGTAGCAAAACTCTTAGAAGGACGACCAGTCCTTTGACATACATCGCATTTGCGACAATAATAATAAGTATCTTTAAATAGAGTAGGCCACCAATAACCAGCTAATAGAACTTTTCTTGCAGTCAATTCACCGGCAAAATGGCCACCACACGGCTCATCATGCAATGCCTTAAGAACCATTGGTACTTCATCTTCCCTTACACAACGTCGATAGATACCTTCGCGTGAAAAAAATTTATAAAGGTAACCCCCTAATAATCCATAGGAGCGTGATTGCATTAATATCTGACGTTTCCTGCATTTATCAGCACCAGGTGGATATGGAGCAGTACTAAGAAAATTCGCAATATCAGCATACCATGGAACTTGTGTCTCCATAGTAAAAAGTGATGCATCCGGCAAATCATCTTCCACCCCTTCCTCCTTGTCTGATGTTAATAATCGTGATAGATGATCTGCTAGCACATGAGCTCTACCAGGACGAGTAACTATTTGAAAATCAAACTCTTGGAATAACAACATCCAACGAATCACACGTCCTGAAAGTTCTGCTTTATTAAGCAAATACTTTAACGCCTCGTGATCAACATATATAGTAAACTTATTCCCTAATAAATAATGACAAAATTTCTCCACCGCAAATACCATTGATAGGCATTCTTTCTCAGTGGTGGTATAATTCCTTTCTGCATCACTTAAATTTCGACTCGCATAATAAATTGAATGATCCACCTTATTATCGTCTGCTTGACACAAAACAGCTCCTACAACATACATAGATGCATCAGCATGAATATGGAATTCTTTTGTCCAATCTGGGGGTGCGAGTACTGGTCCTTCAATTAACTTATGTTTGAGAAATTCAAATGCTTTCTGGCAAACACTATCCCAAATAAAAGGAGTATCCTTTCGTAGTAGATTTGTCAAAGGTGATGCCACCTTTGCAAAATCGGAAATAAATCTCCGATAATAATTTAGATGTCCTAAAAATCCACGCAATTGCTTAAGATTTGTTGGAGGTGGAAGTGCAGAAATCTTAATAATTTTAGCTGGATCCATGGCAATACCTTCTTTAGAAACGATATGCCCCAATAGGGTTCCTTTTGGTACTCCAAAAACACATTTATCAGGATTCAAAGATATACCTACTTCATCACTACGTTCAAATACTTGCGTTAGTAACTCAGGCATTTCTTTTGCCGTACCATAGACACAAAAGTCATCTAAGAAAACTTCCATCCATTGATGTAGAAAATCTTGACAAGCTGCAATCATAACTCTCTGAAATGTTGCGGGTGCATTGCACAAACCAAAAGGCATTACTCTATAAGCAAATGTACCCCATTCAGTAGTAAATGTAGTTTTGGATTGATCTTCAGGATGAATTAGTACTTGGTTATAACCGTTAAATCCATCCATGAAAGAATACAGCTCATGACCAGCAACCTTATCAAGTACCTGATCAGTAAATGGCAAAGGAAAATGATCTTTACGTGTTTTGCTATTCAGCTTTCTATAATCGACACAAATGCGAATCTTCTTACTATTCTTCTTGGGTACTACCACAATAGGAGATACCCATTCACTGTATGCAACAGGATAAATGAATCCAGCATCTAAAAGCTTAGTAATTTCAGCTTTCACTAACTCTGCATACACAGGGTTTGTTCATCGTTGACGTTGGCATACAGGTTTTGTGCCTAGTTCTAGATCAATATAATGCTGACATAATTCAGCTTTGATACCCTTAAGGTCCCTATATGACCAAGCAAAAGCGTCAACATGCACTCGTAAGACTTCTTCGAATCTTTCACGATGTGGCGATTCCAATTGGTCTCCTAAATTTAAATATTTTCCTTCTGCCATTTTAAGCTTAACTACTTCAACTTCAGGCTCTTCAATAAATAGAGAGTCTATTCTTCGTGGCTTAATTGTGGGCACATCTTCGGATATCTGCATCAATACGTTTTCAAGCAGGTTATTCTTAGTACTTGATTCCAGTGCTTCTTCTCCCACATTCACAGAATTTACTAAGGGTAAAGCCCTATAAAGAATAATAGCCAGGTTATCTTGCGTAGCACCATCAACTTCTACTCCATAGACATTTACTAACTCAGGAAAGGATTTTTCAGTATATCTCTTCCCATATTTATCTAAATCGCCATTATTGACATTTACATTTTTACGAGATTTCATGGTAAATGAGGTTCTTACAGAGTCAATTACGCTAGGTATCTGCTCTGAAGTACATGGATATTGAAAGGGGACCCCCTGAAAGGGGACCCCCTTTGGCTCTTCCAGTGTCTAACGACACGAAACTAGCCATCCCTAGAATGGATATTAATCTCGCAGGCATCCCTAGGCCACCTAGGCCTTTTGTAACCCATCCACCAAGAGCGATGCTCCATTCCATTATATGGAGGAATTGAATGATGAGGAGGCATATGTAAACCCTTATGTCTTGTACAACCGGTTTAGCATGTTTAGCAATGCCTTTTACCTTCTTTATTGACCATTAAGCCTTGCTTTATCTTGTAAATAAACCTTGTGCTACAAGATGCATTTCTCAATGGTTACTTCTGCTTTTAGAATGACTTCTCCATGGTGGTATGCAAAGGAAAGCAACACTGCATGGATGATCACATGTCCCACATACCTCTTAAAAGATAAGCATAGGAACTCTCCTTACGCTAGAGAGGATAAGGGTAGCTAGGTGTAAAAGGGCTAGAGGATAGGGGAAATCCTAACCCTAACTCCTCCAATAGCTATATAAACAGCCTAAAGTATACACTCAATCAAAGGAGAGTGTACTAGTTGTACTTTGAGCAACTGACTAAACAAGATCTTGTTCTTGTACTTGAGCTCTCTCTCTCCCTTTTGTGCACACTCTCTCAAGCCTTCAACTTTGATTTTCAACATGGTATCAGAGCCATCTCTGATCCTTCAGCTTCCCTCAACCTCTTTACCCATCTAAGTGCACAATAAGTACTCTTGCCATCTCAGTTACCTTCCTCTCCACCATAGCTAGCCAGACCCCTTGACCTTGGAGGAGTTATTGTGGGAAATAAAAGCAGTTTTTGCCTCTGATTTCTTTTGGACATCTTCTCCTTAGCTCAGGACGACTCAATCCAGCACATCAATAGCTAGGATTAGGCGACCTGGTGGACAACATTGCATAAAACACATATCTGGAATGACTTGATTCGACCTAAAGCATGAGTGGTACATAGTGCAATCATGGTGGATACCTTAGGGCTATTGTAGCCCCTATAGTGGACCATTCTCACCTAAGAGGGTTTGTCCTAATTCATCTTCTACAACCTACTATGATCAAAAACCTAGCTGTGGGTCTCTTGGCAGCCATAGCTAGGAAGCTTCAAGCTTCTTCCATCTTCAAATGTTTTCAATGTTTGGTCATTAACAATGATTTTAATCACTAAGTCAAACCTTCCAGAGTCAATTACTAATCTAGGAACTTCATTCAGAGGTTCTTCTACTCGAAGCGTCATCATCAAGTTCATCAAGACCGACATCTACCATCTCTGGCAACATGAGCTACAAATGAGTGCTTATAAGCACTAAGGCACATTGATTAATCATCATTGATGCTAGTACTTACAAATTTGAATGTTTTCATCAGAAAATTAAAACAATTGAGTGCTTTACTTCATGTTGTAAGGCTATTTGTACAATTATAAACACATAGACCATCCTACCCTAAAATTGTATTGCATATCTTGTGTGACTTTTTTCAAGTACACTGGTTAATGAAATCGGAGGGATGAGTGTCATTCTACTCTCCTTGGAATCATCAGCAACAAGCATTGAAATCATAGACCATCCTTCTCCAACACAAGGTTCATCCACTGAGCCATACCACAAGGAGGAGCCCGAAGTCCACCAGCCTAGGTTCACATCATTGAAGCCTAAAAAGACCATTAAACCTTGAAAAAATATTGCACATAAGAAAGGACCACCAAATTTATATTTTCAAATATTACATATGTATGATTTTCATCCTTTCTTCTCATTACAACTTTGATATCAATTGTTTGATTTGCTTCCGCATTTAGTGGCAAGGTTGTAAGGGACTAGACACTGCCCTTGTTCTAACAAGTGGTAAGACCTTCCCAATGGCCACAACATATGCTGATGTCCGTCCTCAAATTTGGAAATTTAATGAAAAATATTTCCATCCTTGGCAAGTTTTGATCAAATATATAATGATGGAAAGAGGATATTGGCCCTTCATAAAAGTGACCAAAGTAATTGACCCATCTAATCCCCTTGATGTAGAAGATGATGAAGGAGCTCAGGCCATCATCATGCTTCATTTAGATGGATCCTTAATTCGTCACATTGACCAGCTCTCAACTGCAAAATAAAAGTGGGATAAGCTTGAAATGCTCTACGGTGCTAGTTAAAAGGGGCCCCTATTTTGGGGTCCAAGGGCCACAGAAGCGGCCCCTAGCTGGGGGTTCCCAGGGGGGCCAGTGGTCCCCCTAGTGAGGGTCTGGAGGTAGCATCCCCAGCCTGACAGGAAAGGGAATATTCCCTAGCCGATTAGTGGAGACTCATATGGTAGGTTGGTCAAGTCGAACTAACCACCCTTGCGGGCTATAAAAGCTAAACCCCTTCACAGTCATCGATCATCTATCTTTCACCTAGTCAGAGTTGTTCCAGCTAGCCTTAAGCTCTTCACCTATCTTCTGTCTAGATCACCATCTAAGCTTCACAGTGGAAGCGGACAAGTGGACAGAGCTATATTTGTATGAGTTGTTTGAAGCTAAAGAAATTTTCTAATTCTCCTCTTATCTGTTGTGTACTCTCTATCTCTATCTCTTTCTCAGATTCTATTTGCTGCGCCGTGTAATTTTTTACAAATACTTCTCAAGATTGATTTTTTTAGCTTGGAATACAAATAGGGAGAATATCTAAGCAAGTTCATTTCACATATGAAGGGGCTTATGGCACAGCTTGCATCCCTTCAAGCACCTACCCATGATGAAGATGCCATTGCCATCCTACTAAAGTCTGTGAAGAAGGTCTTTCCAACCCTTGTGACTACCCTAACTAATATCCCAAACCCAACTCTAGCAAGTACCATTCAATCATGCCTAGGTGAAGAGAAGAGAAACCATAGTGAAGGGTCTTCAGCATTTACTTCCCGTGAGCAAATGTTAGTCCATACAACTTTTGCTAAGTGCCCCTTCTATCATAAAAAGGGGCATATTACGAGCGAGAAACTTCTGCTGGAAGAAACATCCTGACAAAATGAAGTGCAATAAATGCAAAAAGACCGAGCATACTACCAGTAAGTGTCACGGTGTTCCACAAGTACCTAAGGAATTGGAGGTCAACTTTGTCTCCCAACCCATAGGTGACCGACTCTTTTGAGTCTTGTAACACTCTCTACCTATAACATTTTCTTGTAGCCTGATTTATAAAGGCATCTCATTGAGAATTAAGGGGAGGCATCCTATTAGGTTTTTATCCAATGCCACTTGGCATTGAGGGGGTGTTGAAAGACAAGCATGGGAACTCTCCTTACACTAAAGAGGATAAGGGTAGCTAGGTGTAAAAGGCTAGAGGATAGGGGAAACCCTAACCCTAACTCCTCCAATGGCTATATAAACAGCCTAAAGTACACACTCAATCAGAGGAGAGTATACTTGTTGTATTTTGAGCAATTGACTAAACAAGATCTTGTTCTTGTACTTGAGCTCTCTCTCTCCCTCTTGTGCACACTCTCTCAAGCCTTCAACTCTAATTTTCAACAATACCCACAAGAGAAGCCACTAAACAAGGCATAATAGACAACTTACTAGATGCGAATCTCTTCAACCTGTCTAGTGAAAATGACCTATTTAGAGAGCCGACTTGATGCCATACTAGGTGGATGACATAGTCCAAGAACTAGAGTATGGACTACCTAAAAGACCTATCGAGAAGGCCTAGCTTAGGCAAATTATCCTCAAGATACAACCCTATCAATTGATAGCTGGTTAACTCTATAGATTAGGACAATATGTCTTACTACGACAATGTGTGTGCAAACATGAGATGCATGATGTACTCACACAGGCACACAACAGAATCTCAGAAGGACACTTCAATGGAGATACGATAGCACCCAAGGTGTTGTAGTCTCAATTGTGGTGGCCCACACTTTTCCATCATGCAGTACGATTCTTGAAGCACTGTGATGAATGCGAAACAGACCAAAGTTCCAATTTGCAAGGACAAGATGGAGCTCACCCCAATCATCGCAAGATAGCCATTCAAAAAATGGGGGATTAACTTCACTGGGACAATTACTCTTGCAACACAATACTCGCAAGTAAAATACATCATACTCACCACATAGACTACCTCACAAAGTGGGTAGAAGAAAGAGCTATGTTCACACCATGGCTATGTTCTTGTGGGAGTAAGTAATCTCATGATTTGATTGCCCCATTGAACTAGTCAATGATCAAGTAATGCACTTCATCAATGAAGTGATTACCCACCTCTTGTCTACCTTCCTAATCATCCATAGGACATCTTCACCCTACTACCCTAAAGCTAATGGCCAAGTTGATTTCACAAATAAGATCTTAGTGAATATTCTAACCAAGTTAGTCTCTGCTTCTCGCAATGACTGGGACAACAAGCTGATGGCAGCTTTATGGGCCTATCAAACAGCCTATAAAATGGATGTGGAGAAAACTCCCTTTAAGCTAACATATGGAATTGAAGCCATTCTACCAGTAGAATTCTTTATCCCTAGCTTGAGAGTTGCCATCCAGGAGAGATGGGATGGAAAGGAGTCATGGACAGAATGCCTAGTTAAGCTAGAACACCTGCTAGAGACTCAACTTCTAGCAACCCATGTGCTGATTTGCAAAAAATCATGATGCAACAAGAGCTCGTTTGACAAGCACATCAAACAGGGAGACTTTAACCAGGGTGACCTAGTGTTGTTATACTCAATGAAAGGCCATAAATAGAAGATGAAGTTTAGGGGATTGGGGCCTTTTAGAGTTCACACCATCAATCAAACAATTGGCAATGTTGAGTTCGAAACCCTAGATGGCAAGGGCATAGGCTTCTTCAATGGTAGCTGCATAAAGAAGTATTACCTTCCTACACATCCATCACATGAGCCTCCCCGATACTAGAGCCCCTTGTGAATGTATAGATTGCCATGATCACATAGATTGAGGACGAAGATGAGGAAGAAGTAGCTTATGCTTACCTATGCATAATAGTCACCTCCCCACAAACGCATACCTTCAATGCCTTGATCAACGAGGGAGTTGATTTTAATATCCTATCTCACGATCATTGGACTCGATTTGGTCAACCGCAACTACAACCCA
The DNA here is from genome assembly GCF_053477565.2 of Lygodium microphyllum. NCBI lineage: Eukaryota > Viridiplantae > Streptophyta > Polypodiopsida > Schizaeales > Lygodiaceae > Lygodium > Lygodium microphyllum. The sequence continues at coordinate 67,140,335 of NC_141139.1, forward strand.
CAAATGCTAAACTCATCCCATTTGGGGGTCAATTATATGTGCTTTCGAGAAAGAGCAAAGTCATAGTCTCTATCAAGTCTGCCAGTATACCCATGATCTTTTATGTGTTTCCAAACACAAAGGATGTCAGCAAGAAATCAATGTTAGGACATGCATTTAAGAAGCAAACACATTGCAATGTTGATTACGCGTCACAACACATTCAGCTTGCCATTGGCAATGTGCGCATAGTGACAGCTTTCAGCAAGGGTAGTGCAGCCACGCCACAGGCCGCAAGGCCAATGATAGAGAAACCCACAACCATGTCTAAGAAGGGGGTTCATGAATTGTCACATCCCACCAAGCCTCAACGCCAGCATGTGATTGAGAGTGGAATCAAAGTCAATGAGCCCAAATTCAAATGGGTACCTAAACACCGAGGACTGCCACCTAGCCATAAGCAGACATGATCTCGCAATGCTAAAGACTCATATTTATGGCTAGGAGGCAAAAAAGGCACTATAGGCATCAACGCATGATCAAGTCACAATGGGTTCCCAAAACCCTATTGTAAGCACAAGGCTATTATGAGGGAAATACTTGAATATGGGTACCTAACGCCAAGACTGCCAAGGGCACTGCTCAAGCACAACCCTCAAACTTGTCTAAACAAGACAACACAATAGTTAAGGAGTTGAAGCCACAAAAGACTCAAGTCTCGCAAAGCCCAGAAAGCCCAAACCCACTATGCCCACATAGCCTCAATAAGTCTATCAACTAACCATGCAACTTGCTGCCTCCAAACCACCTCAATCTAGCATTGCTAGCATTTGAAGAGCCTCACAAGCATTTAGCAGCACAACGGCAAAATTGTACACCATGTATATTGCACAAGAGTCTAAACTGACCCGTCCAATTCCACAGTAGCGGCAGCCATCAGCTGCTGCTGATCTATCTAGCCCAATCAAACCCTACAAGCCTCAAATCCTCTTACGAGAGGTGATCTATCCTTATCTTGGTCTCGAACTTAGCTAAGAATACGGGGGATTACCAGGTCATCGGCATTCAATGCTTAGATACACACAACAGTTTTCTACTCATCTTCCTACAAGGAATCATTTAAGAAAACTAAAGTGGTGTTGTGACAGGGGCACACAACAATGGCAAGTCGAGAGAAAAGTAGTAAACTTTCATTCTCAAAAGAGGAACAAGCTAAGTATTATCTATCAGTGGAGACAAGGGCCTTCAACCAGTTTAGGTTCAGGCATGTCTTGAACTTGGAGGATGTAGCCATGGAAGAACAGGCCGTAAAATAGATAGTCAAGCAATGCAATCTACAAAAGTACCTGGAGAAATTCGGGCAAGCCCTGGATTATGAAAAGTGCATGGAATTCCTCTGAACCTTCAAAAGGAATTGCGGCACCATAACTGTGCAACAACAAGAGAAAACCCACCAGATGGAGGTCGACTTCAGTCCTAAGTTGGTGGAGAGAGCATTAGGCCTGGCCAACAAGGTCGAGAGACGGCCTCGGAGAAATGTATATAATATGCTAGGAATGGATAAGGTTCTACTCCACATGAATGATGGCATCAGCCTTGCCAACATCCTAGATTCAAAAGTCTAGCTGCAAGCAAAGATGATGCATGCCTTGTTCTCCAATCGTAGGTACAATGCACTAGTGAGGTGGATCAACGTACCTATGTTGGAAAGCATTGGAGCCAAGTCTATGGACCAAGTGAACCTGAATGGCTTCATGCGAAAGATGATAGAAACTTTAGTAAAAGCACTAGCCACACAGGTGGAAGACCAGTGGAAGGATAGTCTCCGACCTCCAAGGTAAGGAAGAAGTCATCCTCCAAGGCCTCAACCGTAGGATTTGGTGGGTTATTGATGGCCATAATCTAGGAGGCAGAAGGAGAGGTGCGAGAAGTGAAGAACAAGTCATCAGGGAGACACTCAATAGGTCACCTTTCCACAAGCAAGCACAATCCAATGAGAGAATGGTGAGTGAGGAAGGAGAGCACCAAGCACACTCCAGTCAAGGAGGGGCTAAGAAGAAGAAGGAGACAACTCCCGAAAAGAAGGAAAAAGAAGAGATAAGGAAGAAAGAAAAATCGACTTCCTCAAGACACAAAAGGAGTCCAAGAAGGCCAAAGAGGAGAGAAAGAGAAAGGCAAACGAAGAGGGTGAGGAGCTTAGAAGGAGAGAAGAAGAGGACATAGCCAGGGCCATCCTTATGTTAGTTGAGCAACCCTCCAAGGAGGAGGAGTTGGCTGCCATGATCCCTCTTAGAGAAGAATTCCTAGGAACTAGTACCCAAGCGCTAGACAATGTACCACCCCCGGTGGTAGAAGGCAAGGGCAAGGGCTAACTACACCCAATCTCCCCCACGTTTGTGCTAGCTACCCCAGCCACCACAACCACCCAAAGCACTACGCCCAAGGTGGATGCCAGCAACCTCATGGCTTGGGTGTAGTTCCTGGTGGATAGGGCATAGAAGACAACCCCAGATGTAAGCGCAAGAACCTGAGTGGTGGTTGGAACCAAGAGACTGGCAGTTGCGGATGCCAAGTTGAGACAATACCCCAAGAGGCAAAAGATAGAGGCCTCCATCACTTCCATCCCCATCGTTGTGCCACCTTCTATAGGTTATGACGAATACCTTAAAGAGATTCTCTCGCAAAGGAGGATAAGAAGATAGCAATAGCTGAGTTGGAGGCCGAGAAGGAGACACTAGTAGCCTACAAACTCAAGAAAACACGCCAAGTGGCAAGCTACCAGAAAGAAATAAGTGAGGTAAAATTAGAGCTCAAGGCTAAAGAATGAGAGAAAGATAAGTGGTGGAAGGGGCTTGAAGAGGAGCATCAGGAGGTTATCAGCCTCCTGCAAAGGCAATATAAACTCCTTATAGTGTAGAATGAAGAACTAACATGGCAAATGGACAAGATTCAAGAATCCATGGATCGGCTCGCAGCAGAAGAAGCATCGAAAGCTCTAGAAGGAGAGGATTATCAAAAACAAATGGATGAAGTGATAGGTAGGCTGATGATGGAAATGGAAAAGCAAGGGAGATCAAAGAGAGAGATCGAATACTTGAAGAAGGAGAAGGAGACAATAATAGAAAAGTGAAAAGAGCAAGAACCGACCATAGTAGCCCTAGTGCAAATACAAAATAAAAGCCTGGAGGAGATGAAACAGAAAGCAGACGAATGGGTGATGAAGAATGCAAGATGAGTGAAAGACCTCACAAGCCACTTGACCCTCATAGAGGGGAATATAATGTTATATAGAGAGTAGGGTAGAGGTCACTAGACAAGACTAGAAGCCCAATAATGTGTCTTCCTCATCACTATATTGGATGTCACATAGTCACAGGAGGACAAGGCCATTAAATCACTAAAAAAAAAACTAGAGCTCACCCATGGAGCCCTAAGGCATGGGTTGTCCACTCAACCACAAGGAGAAGGGACTAGCCTTATCTGACAAGATCAAAGAGGTTATTTTCCAAGGGCAAGGCTAACAGTCAAAGAGGTGGGCCTACTAGGCTTCAAGGAAGGAGAACCAAAAGAGTCTAGGAGCAAAGCTGAAATGTAGAGTCAACTTCTAGAAGCAAGGTGGGAATTTGAAATGGGACAGCCAAACGATAAACTAGTACTACAACCTCCCTCTCCACGACCATAAAAATGCAGCAAGAGGTGGACACCATTGTCGAGAGAAAAGAAAAACTCAAGAAGAAAAGGGTGAGGATGTTGGAGTAGGCAAGAAGAAGATTAAAAGCCCAACCAATAATAGCCCCGGAAGCACCCATTCCACCACGAACAAATTAATTACCAGTGGATTGGAATGCAGAGCTCATAGTGTGGGAGTAAAAAGAAAATGACTACTAACCCTTTGACTTCACCTTCAAATTTCCCTCCACCCTATGCAGAGTGCTATCGACCAAAGTAGTGGAGGAGGTGATAAGCGTGGGAGGAAGGCTCCGCAATAGATGGAAATAGGAGAGGGAGAAAAATCTGATATGATGGGGAATGGAAGCACCCGAATATTGGGAAAACAAAGTCATGGAGGTGCCCAGGACAATGCAAGTCTACGAGTCCCAACCAAGGTGGAGAAGGAGAATCCGGGACGGCAACATGGACCCCTGGATGTCATTTTGTAGCACACTACCCTTTCAGATAAATGACCCCATATGTATTCCATATCCAAGAAGGGTAGGGTGGACTTTAACTCTAACATCCAAGACAGATATTATTTTCCAAATATATACAATGTAAATGCCACCAAGCTTTTACCTTCTTTGAAAGAAACCTATGGGACTCAATTGCCCATTTTCTCAATAAGTTTACTTTTTTCCCAGTAGATCCTGCCTTTATCACTACTTGTAATTATCTTAGATTACTTAGGGTACTACTTAGACAGGATCCTATACCACAAGAGTACCACCTCCTGCCCCTACTTTTTGATCTCAATGCCGGCATAGATAGATGTGTCATGGCCATGTTGATTATGCGAGTTGCTCTCTTACCATCTTTTTTCATGGCCCTCTTAGGGAACATAAATGACAATCACTTCATAGGTGAAATCACCCATTTTTATCAACAACTCCTCTTCAAGTTAGAATAAACTTTAAGGGATATATGCAAGGAAAAGCATTCCTTAACAAGTCCCTTAGGCCCCCAACTTCTTCTCACGACCATGATGACGAAGACTAGTCTTCGTTCCTTCCAAAAAAAAGGGGGAAAGAAAAGAGTAAGAAAACACAGAATAAAATCACAAAAGAAAGCACAAGACTCACTACATGAGCACCATTGTCACTGCTCCTAGGGGTCCTCAAGATAGGTGCGCCTGATGGCCTCGATCGGTCGGCTCTGTCCCTAACCCCCTAGCCCCTTTTTTGATCCCCCACTTCACGCTTAGGGAACATCAAGGGCATGGACATACCTAGGGAGGTCACACTTGCCTATGGTTCAAACCTATCTCCCTAAGCTTTACCCATAGAACCACCCTTATGCATGGATTAGGTCCTCAAGAGTAGGACAACATGACTTAGCTCCTAATTCCACTAGCACAAGTACGTTACACCACACGATAAGGTAGACACTCCCCTTAGGCAGCGCACTTTTCTTTTCCTTTCAAGGTAAAGATGAAGGTGACCAACCACCGATCTTAAAGGCCCGTCATCCACTTGGCATATCCTTGGCCTCCACTACCTCAATCATTAGATAAGCTTATTTTCCATGGTGAATCCCCACAAGGTCCCACCATCAACCCAAGTGACCACCATTCAACTCATGAAGCCTCCATAAACAAAGAACCTCAAGTGCCATGGGATTGGCACTTGACTAGGAGGGGGGTAATGTTAACCCTAATACAGGACAAGAAAAAGAAAAGAAAAAATAAATCCAAGAATTTTTCAAAATGCGGACCCAATGAAGTCAACAAGAAAGGAGAAAAGGAAAAAGGCGCAAAAGCAATCTCGAAAAAATGCAAAAGACAAAGGGCGCAAGTTTAAATAAATGGCTTCCCTAAAATTTTCTAAAACAACACCATCCCTCCTATGCAAATTGTAACATCTAGATGGGCATAGGTGAAGGGACAAGGTAAATAGAAGGGAATAGGAAAAGAAGACCCTAGCAAGACGCCCGGTCATGTAAAAAAGGGGATTGGTACCCAAAGGATTTAGGGCTTGTATATAAACTCAAAAAGTGAATGAGAAGCTCGTTCTTAGTGTATGGAAAGAGTAGCTCTCTTCTTCTCCTCTTGCTTGTGCTTATGCTTGTGCCTGAGAGAGGGAGTGTGAGAGTGTGTGGAAGTAAGTGTGTGAGGGTGAGGGACCATGGTGGAGAAGCTCTCCATCTTCTCCTCTCTTCTTCTCTTTCCTTCTCTTCTCTTAAATCGTGCACACGGATATGGTGGATGAAGCTTGATGGTAGAGGGTTGAGTTTGCTTAAGCTCACATCGTGGATCATGGAGTTACCAGAGTGCTTGAGGGAGGAGGCTACTCATTCGGGCATCAAGGTAAGCTCACTACACTTGTAGGACCAGAGGCACATCGGCTAGGTGAGAGATAGCCATTAGAGCTCACTTGAAATGCTTGAAATAATAAGAGGTCTATGGGGGGTTTTGGTGATCAAGCATGAGCTCCCACTTCATCTTCAAAATCCAATGCTAACAAGGTATTCTGCAATCCTATCATGCCATGCCCTAGGTGCTTACTTTAGTCCATACAAGGCATTATGAAGCCTATATACATAATTTGGATGATTCTTACTCTCATAACTAGGTGGTTGCTCCACATAAACTTTCTCTTGCCACTCCCCCTACAAGAAGGCATTCTTAACATCTATTTGATGCATGATTCACCCTTTTAATATAGCCACTCTATGACAACCCTTACAGTGGCCATTTTAGCCACTGGAACAAAGGTCTCCTCATAATCAATACCATGAGTCTACACATATTCTTTGGCAACTAGCTATGCCTTATAGTGATCAATAGATCCATTTGACTTATGCTTAACCTTGTAAATCCATCTGCAATCAATAGCTTTCTTGCCTTCAAGTAAGGGCACCAACTCCCATGTGTCATTATCCATAAGTGTAGACATTCCTTCACCCATAGCATAATCCAAATACTCATTATGCACTACATCCTCAAAAGAAGTGGGTTCCATATCCTATACAACCTTAGCCATGTATGCACAATAATGAGCTACATAGCTATAATCTGTCCATTGTGGCATTGGCTTTCTTACTCTACTTGACTTGCATGGACCTAGATCACTACTAGGTGCTTTAGCATCCTCTTGTGCCTTTTGCACACCATGGACATAGACATTTTACAAGGACACATGGTAGGTCAAGGTATTGTGAACACTAATGCCTTGTTTATGCAGATTATGAGAAGTAAGACAAAAGGTCTCTATAATAGTTTGATGTCTTGAAAATAATGAGGCTAGTCAATGTAAAGCAACTTTAGAGCATGCATGTCTAAATATTGTATACAAAATTACTATGCAAAAAAATGATTTTAACTTTGAAAGATGAGATTAGATCGAAATGATATTTACAAAAATCAACGCATAATCTAGTCCCAACGTTTTAGAATAACTCAAAGAAAAATAATGAGTGCAAATGGGCAACTTAGACCCCTTAGTTGCTAGTATTTAAATTCACATATTCTCTTTAGATTACTAGTACACCTTATGGCATGTATACCTCTTTACATATTGTGCCAATTTTGATAAGTGTGGAGATGTTTATTAGATGGTAAATAAAATTTCAAAGCTACTAAATTTCATTAGAGACCTACATAATCAATACAAGGCATAAGGAAAATAGTAATGTTGATTTCTGTTGTAGTTCTAAGAAAAATAAGAGTGCAATACAAGCACCTATGGGTGTGCTCATATGCACTTGATGTATGTCTCAATATTTCTTCATGAAAATGCCAATGCACATTTGGATATGCATATTGATGCAACTTAAATTTTTTCCCATTAAAGACACATTTTCATGCATATTCTAACACTAGTTAAATTTACTTTTGGTTAAAAGTTCCTTGTTCTCCTCTTCTCCTCCATCCTCCCCCTCTCTCTAATATCTTGTAGTTTGTTCATCACCGCGTGTAGTTCGTTCATCACCGCGTTTGGTTCGTCTCCGCCTCTGGCACTTTCACCCTTTGCTTTGACATTATAAAGCAATCAACACCATCTCATTGTTGCACTTTTTTTCCATTGCATTCTTCCGCATTCTCTCTCTCTCTCTCTCTCTCTCTCTCTCATCCTCATCTATCTCTTCTCCCGCTCATGGACCCCCACAGCTTGTAGCAGAGACGCCCTCACGTGGTCATTATCGGTGTGGGAATGGCTGGCTTGTTAGTTGCATACCGCCTTCTTTTATGTTATCAGAACTTGAGATACATATTTAAACCCTACTATTTGCATTTTTCCTATTTTCACTCCCATGGTTAATTCTAATAAGCTTAGAGTATGAACATTCAATCCAACTAGAAATTGGTAAAAATTGATTTAGTTTTTCAAAGTGTTGGTTTGGATTAATAAAGAGAGAAAGAGAGGTGAGGGATTAGAGAGAGGAGGGAGAAGGGTAGAGGAAGAAAGGGAGAGGGAGAAAAGAGACAAAAAGGGAGTGGAAGGAGAGAGAGAGAGAGAGAGAGAGAGAGAGAGAGAGAGAGAGAGAGGATTATAAATGTAGGGAGAGGAGAGAAAATATAATAGAGAGGAGAAACTAGAGAGAAATTAGAGTAGAGAGGAGAGAGAAGAGGGTGGAGTAGAGACACTATCTCCTTTGGTGGACTAAAATGGCAAACAATTTTCTCTATAATGAAATAGGATGTTTTCTTAGCATTATCATTCATCGTTGCTTGAGCTTCATACCACTTTGTAAAGTAGTCCATTGCTACAATAATATATCACTTTTGCATAGATGATGAAGGGTAGATTGGTCCCACAAAATCAATACCCTATTATTCCAAGGGTAATGTTGCTAAAATAGGGTTTAGAGGTCGCTTACAAATTTCCCTCGCATAATTTCTTTGATAGATATCACAGAGCTTAACATAATTGAAAGCATATTGGAAAATCTATTGCTACCAATAGCTAGCACAAAGAGCTTTTTGGGCGATAAGCCAACTAGAAAAATGTCCCCCACATACTGAATCATAGCACTCTTCAAGAATGAATGGTACATCATCAAGTACTAAGTAATGGTGATAAATATCATCTACAACTCTCCAATACAAGACACCAACTATAATCGAAAAGAGTAATGCTTGTTGCTTGATCTCTCTCATTTTTAGACTTCGATAAAGCAGCCCTAGATCCTCCTGTATATAAACAATACATTATAGTTGCATACCAAGAATGGATGGAAGTTGTATCAATCTTGAATAAACCTTTAATGTCACTTCCTTCAGCCACAATTTCCTTTGGCTCCCCAAAATCCACAAGGCATTCTACAATACCTTGCATCTTCAGTGGTTTACTCCTAATCTTATAATCGAACTCTTGTAAAGTAATTAACCACTTTACTAAATGGTCAAGGGGCTATAGTTTTTTTAGAAATGGTCTAAGTGCTTTCGCCTTTGTGAAAAATACTACCTTCTCATAGAGAATATAATGCTGATATTTTCTTCTTGGTGAAAACCATTACAAGGCACAATTTCTCCATGTACATATAGTTGACTTCAAATATTCCCAACTTTTTGCTAGCAAAGGAAATTTAATGATACCAATTCTCTTTCCAAATTGGGTTAAACAATAGCTGATACTAGGCGTTGTTGCTATTGAAAATATATAGAAAACTTCACCTCTTCTAGGTGCTTTTAGGATTAGCACTTTCACTAATTCATGCTTCACATCCTCAAAGGATACTTGATAGGCTTCATTCCACCCAAGTAAGTTACTCATGAATATATGTGTGCATCATGTGGATTCAAATAAGGTATTTTTTAAATATAATTTTTATGTATTTTTTACATATAGAAGGGTTTAATATAAAGGAGTTATTTATAGATTGAATAGAAAAGGGTTATGTTTTATTCATGAAAATTCCACTCAAACAAATAGTTAAAGGATATGAGGTTCGTCAATACTCTATCTACCACTGCGTTGATAAATCTTCAGTAATATCCTAGTGATAATAGAAATTTGTGTACCTCTTTTAGAGTACATGGTGGGCTCATAGCAACCATAACCTTTATCTTTTCAAGGTTAGTCACAATACCAACAAAACTATCCACTTGGCCTAGTAACAACCCATAGAGTATCCCAAAGGCGCACTTGCATGGGTTAAGGGAAATGCTGAATTGTCTACAATGCTTAAAGCATTTCCTTAGAATGACGAGTTGTCTTTTCCTTGTGGTGACTACCCCAAAATCATCAATAAATACTTTTAAATCCTCTAGGGAGGTATCACCAAAAGTCTTATCAATCGTTGTTCATTGCCAAGAACCAGGCGCATTGCATAGACCGAAGGCCACCACATGATATGTAAAAGTACTCAAGACAGTGATAAATGTTGTTTTCAACTTGTCTTTCTTATGGAATAGCCATTTGGATGTATCTAACAAAGCAATCTATAAATTAATTACTCTCCCTACCTACTAGTTGATCCAAAATTTGATTAATAAATGGTGATGGATAGTAATCCTTAACCTTCTACTTATTGAGCTCTCTAAAATCTATGCAAAACTAAATCTGATTGTTCTTCTTTTTTATTATAACAACTGGTGAACACCATTTTGTGTGTTGAACAGAAAATATTAGGCCATCTTTTCGTAGTTTATCAATTTCTCGAATAGCCCATCCCTTAATTCAAAAGGCATATGCCTTACTTTTTGATGCATAGGACAGCCACCTTCCTTTAGAGGAATTGTATGAACAACCACATTAGGAGGAATATCTCTCAGCTCATCATAACTCCACACAAACATATCGTAGAATTTCTGAATCAAGGACACATAGTCCTTTCTCTCGTCTAACCTAAGCATGGACCCCTAATTTTATTGGTCATGAATCATTCAACGTGGCAAGGTCTAACTCAATTACATTTGCATCTCTAATCCTCTCTTGAGCTTCTATTGGCCCATTCAAAGTTATTTGATAAATATCCTCCTTGGTGGACCCCTTATTGGATTTATCACCTAATGATGACTCTCTAGAAAATGGAGCATCTAATGTGTCTAACTTTGATGAGGATAAAGGAACTCTCTCACTTTGAAGAGATTTAGAATAGGCATATGCTACTAAACATTTGGCACCTCTGTCAAAGATGAACTGACTAGTGGGTATATCAACGTGACAGTCTGCTTGTAACATCCATGGCCTACCTAGCAATACTTGATAGCTAGGTCACCCTACAAACCTAATGACTCTAAAGTCTTCTTGTAACATCCACGGCCTACCTAGCAATACTTGATAGCTAGGTCACCCTACAAACCTAATGACTCTAAAGTCGAAAATGCATTCCACACTTGCAACGATCACATGAACTTTAGTGATGTAACCTTCAGGTTGTCTTAAACTATCATCAGCCATTCAAAGAATTGTGGGGGCATCTTTCTTGATTTCTAATCCAAGCCTCTCCATCAATTCCAAAGTCATAATGTTGATGGAGGATCCTATGTCCACAATAGTATAATCCACTAATATTCTATCAACCTATGGTGCTACCCTTGAAATTTTTTTTTCAGCATGTTCAAACCAATCATCTCCTACTCACGCTATTCCCAAGGGTTCAAGGATATACCGTGTGAGAAGAATCTTCTTCAATTTTGTACGCACTCCTATAGAAAACTTAGTTAAATACATGAGGTTTACATTCGGCTTAACTTTACAACAAGAACTCACTAGATCAAATTCATAATAGCTAGCAAGAGCCTTTTTTTCTCAGTAGACCATTCTCTCCTTTGGTCTTTGAACCGGCTTTGGTGCCTATTTGCTACATTTTGCCTTATTCTTTGGCAAGTCCTTATCCTTGTTGGGGTCGGTTTTACCATCTACAGCTTTGACACGCCCACTGTCATATTGGGATTAAGGACGTCCCCTTATTGACTTGCTTAGCGGTCCCCTTATTGACTTGCTTAGCGTTTCCCCCCTTGACAGGTGTTATATTGCCTTTGTCGACTTCAAACCTTTTGACCTCTCATAATGACCCATAGGTTAGAAGCTTCAGTGCCATTGATGCAAAAAACTTCTATAAGGCTAACTCCACTGCCACTAGGCAGCTCCTCTACCATAGCTTTCCCTCTCTGTAGTATTTGTTTCAGTCCCTCATCTTGCTAGATATTATTTCCATGTGCTCGATGATTGATCAAAATTGGCTATTTACTTTCTTGTTCGAGAGAACTAATCTTGCTCCCACAATAGGTACTAGCAAAGTGGCCAGACTTCCCATATATGTCACATTTAAGATTTAGAAAATTCTTAGGGAAATTTTGACCATCACACCACTTACAACTATTTTTTGAGGGGGTATCATTTTCAAGGCATTGACTCCCTATCAGATTCTACTACTTTTTAAAAAAATTGGCATCAAGGACTATTTGTCTATATTATTCGATAATCATGTCAGTATAGTGCTTCATCATATCCTTAGCTTCACCAAGGACATTCGAGGAACTTGACTCATAACCATGATCGTGTACTTATAGTTCCATTTGTCCAAGCAATTGATTAAGAATTGGCTTTTGATTTCTTGTAACATTTGTAGGATTTATTGTTTGGCTTGGAACATTTGGTGGCGGCAGAGGAGGAATCATGGGTATCCCTTGACTACTATATGTCAATGCGAAAGTATTTCCAACACCTAGACTTGTTTCCAATTTGCCCAACAGGTATAAGATACTTGCAATTGTGATTCTATATCCTTTACTTTTGTAATAGTCATATCAATGTCAATAAGAGCAACACTACTCAACTACACTTGAATGTTAAAGTCTAGCCCATTCAAAATGTATTGCAACTGAGCAGTAGGAGCTGGAATGGAAATATAGGTTTACAACTTAGAAAATACTTCCTTCAGTTTCTTGGCATATCAATGAATATTTATGTGAGTTCTCGACATGTTACATTGATAACATGTAGCCAATACTAACCTCCCCTTTCAGGGAAAAATTCTCTTCGAAGACCGCAAAGAAAAAGTCAATTGTAGTTATGGTTTCAGCCTTTAGGCTGTGATACCATACTATAGTTTGTCCTTTCAAAGACATCTTAAAGAACATCATCAAGCATCCTTCATCTTGAATTCGACACTTAAACATTAACTTTTGGAATTAATTGATATGAAGTTCTGCATCTTCCTCTGCTACACCATTAAAAATGGGTAGAGGAAACCCTAAGACTGGCAAGTTCGGCATTCCTACTACAATTGCAATGGGTCACACCATGGTTACATCTAGATTCGCTAAAGGATTTTAAACTATAGAAACTATTACTCCACTTGAAGTAGACGAGCTGACTAGAATGGAGGAAGTACTAGAACTCTGTTCTCCTAACAAATTATGCGTCAAGCAAGGGTTACTAAGATCCCGCCCCCTTGTAGAGATATTGAACCATACATTTGCAGAGAATATCTTCAAATGATTTTGGCCTGCTGTCTAGCCCTTTGAGCTCTTTCTTATTTCTGAAGTTTGGCTTGATGATCTTTTGAATCTATCTCACTAGCTTTTGGAATACATTAACAAACTATTCCCTATTGATCGATATTTGAAAACCCCCACTTATTAGTGGCTCTCGAAAAATGCGCCACCTCTCTAGACCTAAAATGGGCTAGGCATTGGCTCTAAGACAATAGCTAGGCCTCTACTACTCATCTAAAACCACCCCACATGGCCTTACGGCTAGGAGCATCTAAAAGCTTTGTGTTTGTCTGATTTTGTAGTCCAACAAATAATTATCTTCCCGCTCCTCATAGGGATTCCCTAAATATCTTGGTGTTATACACACCATGTAGCACACATAGGAAGCACCTCTTAGTTGATCACCGTGCTCTCCTACACCTCGGAGATTGATCCCAAGATGGGTTGTGAATATAAAACACGCTCGAAACAAAGTCCACTCTTTCAATTAAATGATTTAGGAGATGTTACATAAACCTCATCAAGTAACTCCCAAGGAAAGGAATATATAGCCTTACGGATTGGGATATCTCACACTCTTAGCATCAAGTAATCACTCAAATAAATAGGTGATATGCATCCACAATATGATACCATGTGGTGTATCAATGCAAGTGCATATATGATCATTGTGCTAAAAAAAATCTATTCTTTGAAAATAAACAACATGAGAGTGCGAAGATAATTATTTTCATGCTTTTCTTTCACTACAATAGTGCTTCTTTGCTTAGGGCCAGCACCACGCTTCCTCGTGCTACTAGTCGACTTAAGTTTTAAACAACCACTAACTTTATATGAAAACCATCATGATACATTAGAATTTAATGCACGTTATCACTCAACCACTCCCTACTCCCTACCATGAAACTCACTTTTGAACCTCAAACACCTATCAAATCATATGGGTGCTTTGAAAGGTAGGATATTGATGCAATTTGTTCTTTTCCATGTATTAATTCTTGAAGGAGTACAACATAGTGGGAGTGGGCTATATGACCCAATGGGAAAAATCTCTTGTCACAAATAGGATCATTGCCAAGGAAGTGGAAAAACTTGTTTTTGAATCCATTTGTTGTAGATTTGGAGCTCCATTAGAGATTATTCTAAATAGAAGGCCAAGATTTTGTAGAGACCTTGTAAAGGACCTTATGGGGAGACTCAGTATAAAAAATAGGCATTCTACTCCTTATTATCTTCAATGCAATGGGATTCTAGAGAAAGTTAATGAAATGTTTTGTAAAATCATCACTAAATCGATTTACGATAAACCTAGGACTTGGGATAAGCATTTGAATGTGGCCTTATTGGTCTATCACATCTCATTTAGGACATTCTTGGGATTCACTCCATTTTATCTCGTCTAAACCCAAGAGGCACTCTTGCCGATTGATATAGAGCTAGCTAGCTTTCAATTGCTGGAAAGAAAAAATATTTGACCTAAGACAAAGATCAAACAATGCATTCTATACTTTAAAAGGTTGCAATGAGATAGAAAAAATGCAATCCAACATTATGCTACCCAAGTAGAAAAAAAAGAGAGAAGTTTAATAACAATGTCTTAAATAAGGATATTATGAAAGGGACTATTGTGCTTAGGTATGATAACTCGTCCAATAATAGGAACGATAGCAATTTTCAAGTTAAATGGAAAGGGCCTTTTTTTGTACTAAAGAGAACTCCAATGGCAATTATCAATTACATGACACCTTGCGTAAGATCCACTACAAGATACATGCCTCATACCGACGTTCAAAGTGACAAAAATGTTCACAAAAAAAAATGCCCCCATTGTCACTAAACATGTTGGTATTAGCGATGCCATAGAACCGTCGCTATCAGCATCACTATTTGCGATGCAAATAGCGATGGTTGGTGATGCAAATTGCGATGCTAATAGCAACACATGGAGTAAATTTGTGACACTAATAGTGACGATTATAAAGAAAAATAAAATTATGACAGGGCCGAAATGAAAGCAAAGTGTACTTGAATGCACAAAGACTGATATATAAAATAAATACAAGATCACTTAATGAAAGCGCTCATGGAATCATTGCAAGATACAAAGGATAATAAGAACAGAGTGCATAGAAAATGCCTACATAAATCACATGACCAAAAAAGAAGAGGATGTGCACTCGAGCGATCCAAGTGTGAGCTATAGATTCTCACCATCCGAAAGCTCGTCCCGCCACAAAGGAGCATCGAATGGACTCTACAAAAGAGAAACAACTATATATCAATCCACCGTATAATAATACATTTTAATTAAAATTAGTAACTACTAACAAGAAAGATGAGTGACTTACTGGGCCACCACGTGCATACAATCTATCAATCAATGCAGTGAGACCGTGTCTCCTTGCATATCGAGTCTCTAGGCTGGTGGGATCGCAGTTTGTAATGGAGTATTGCAAAGAAAATAAAATACAACTGTTAGAAACACGATTGTCAGAACAAGTGATATTGCAAAAAACTAAGCAAGAAGAAAAAAATAAAAACTTGCAAAGTCCTCTAGATAAGTCTTGTAGCTACCACTCCCAAGATGATGGATCACTCCTGCCTCCAATCGTGTCGTCGCTGCCTCACATTGTTGTCTCCAATGTCCTCTAGAACTTGTAGCCTCCTTCTTGAGTCAGTGCCAGTCATCTGCATCTAGCCACTCGGGCTTTTAAGGCCCCACTTTTAAGTGTCTTGCATGCATCGGATCGTTTGTTTGAGATGTATACATGTATATACTCCATCATCTAGCCTGTGGAGGATCTATCTACTGCGCTGGGTACCAGAAACTCCTCATGCAAGGTTGTTACTATGTAGTCCTTACTTCCCTTTGGTATATTCTTCCAATGATCCAAGATGTACCTAAAAGCTTGTTTGCACAACTCTCTTATATGAGTCATCACCCTCCTCCCCTCATCATTCATGATGACGCCTCCTATCCTATCGTCTACAAGCTATCCATATCCCTCTAGGATATGACTAAGATGTGATCTCTCCCACTTGTGACCGTGATCGTGGGCATATCTACAAGACCCCTGTACATTTATTGTACCCATGGGGGTGGTATCTCTCGGAGTAGTATTCATAGGGGTGCCACCTACGAATGGCTAATAGAGCTTTCAACTGCATGTTCTTAGCGAAGATCACAAGGCTATTACCTCATAAGTTCTAACTCAATTCAAGCTTGTTTTCTTGATTGTAAGAGCAATCACAAATTATGAAGTCAAGTACAATATGTTGTCATGTATCATAAACAACTCTGCATCCCATAATTTATACATGATGCCTTAGCATGAATAAACTTTGCATGGTTACATTCAATGCAGACTATAAGTGGCAAAAGATGTCAAGATTGTGGGAGAGAAGGAAGGAGTCTCACTTGTAGCTTTCTCACTTACACAATGGGGGAATACACACAAAGGTGGAGGCTGAAAACAATTTTCCTCTTCTTAGTTGTGTAAGCCAAAAGAACTCTAGTATAGAGAAATAGAAGAACCCTATATATGGGTCTCAAACCAAACTCAACTAACTAAGGTGGCATACTAACTGAGCCACGAACTAGAGTAGATAAGGATAGCTGTCATCTAGCTATTATTCATGGGCGGTGTACCAACCGCATCTACAGCTAACAAGTTGGTGACATAAATGCACAATGGTCACCGTGGCATATCACGAGTGGAGCTCGATATCTCAACACTCCCCCTCGAGCTCAATCCCAATTCCTGCACACGAAGCACGTCTCTGAACTTGCGCAGCTTCTCTGTGCCCAATGCCTTCATGAATATGTCAGCTACCTGATCCTCTATGCTGACATAGACTAGATCAATAAGACCTAGTAAAACCCTCTCCCACACATTATGATAATGCACCTCAATGTGCTTTGTTCTAGCATGATAGACTGGGTTATTTGCCAAGTGTATACTGCTCATGTTATCACAATAAATGACAACTGGCCCATAAAGTAGCTTATGCAACCAAGCTACCTCACATGCAGCCATTGATGCACCCCTGTACTCAGCCTCTGTGCTCGACAAGGCAACTGTTGATGCCAGGAGGCATATTCCACGGTGGATTCCGTGAGGTTTTACGGTGGATTCCGTAAACTTAGATGACCGGGGCTCATACGCAAAGAGGATTCTTTGTGCGAGAAGTTGATGGGGACGCTTGTCCTTTTCGGGCGTTTCATTAATTTAGTGTGTACATGGGTGATTCCATAGCGGGTGATTCCGCAAAATGCATATTAAATTAATAAGCGTTTATGAGTTTAGAGTGCGCACTTGTAATAAATTAAGGTTAGGATTTATTTCTAACCAGTTGATTTATTTATGTAGCTAAAGACTGCTAGGTATTCACTTTTGTCGGTTTAATTGTGTTATTTTACTAACAATTGTGAATGCTTCAGTTGATGTGTAGAGATAGCAGCAGTGGCGGAGGAAAGCATTGGAGTCTAGCGGGTTTTCGACTTTGGATTAGATTTTGATAGGCGCCACGCCTATATTTTGTTATGTCTATAGAGACATCGATTATTTATTATTATTTTGTATGCGCTTATGCGCCTGGATATGTTATTTCTATTTGGACATTGAGATTGGGCGTGCCAAACTCTATGGGCACCGTCCATTAGCTTTATTTTCCTATTTTTGGTAGAAAGCAAACTCAAAAACTAAAAGCTTGTCATATTTTTGTAATTGGGCTATTTTTGAGCATAAAGATTGGAAATATACATTAAATACATGCTTTGTGAAGCGCTCACACAAGGCATGGGGGAGATTGAACCCAATTTGTCTCTTGTCTCATGTCGTGCTTGCTTTTACATGGGTTTTTGTGCTAAAAAGTAGAGTACTTTGTTCTTGGGGACCTTCCGGGATTCACCACGTGAGCTATCTGCGTCTGATCTGCGCACCAGTGGTATCAGAGCGGAGCAGAGATCAAGGGCTTCCAATCGCTACCAATCTCGGGCGAAGGCGGAGCTCCAGGAACAAACAGCCTCTACAGTCAATCTCGTCGCGAACCGTCGATACAGGCAGACTTCTGGCGATCAAGAACCCCTATTTCCACTGTCAGATCGCGAAGGACCAATCTCTGTCGGCGGAGGACCACTCATCAATTCTCTTCATCAAGTCGTTGAAAAAAACAGTGAGAAAGCTCTTAATCTTCTTCATTAAAAGCTTAATTACAAAGCTTTAAGAGCTTAAGAGAAGCCTAAGCTTCTCAAAATCGTTTCGAGGTGTAAGAAGATCAGCCCGAAATTTTTGCGTGAAGAAAAAAACGCCCCCCCCCCCTTCACGAAAAAACGGCGGCCTGTTTTCTCCTTCTTAAGCTTATTAAGCTTAAGCTTAACTCATTAAGCTTAAGACACTTCAAACTCTGCAAGTCAGTGAAGGCAAACAAGTCTGCAAACTCCGGGTCTCGCACTCCAGAAGTCAAGTTCAGTAAGTCACTTGGAATCAAGTCCTGCAAGTTCTGTGAGTCTGCTAAGTCTGCAACTCTGCAAGTCAGACTAAATCAGAACTGACTAATGCTTAAAACTCATAGAAGACTTGTTCGTATGCAAAAACTTTGAACTGGAAAGTTGTTCGCAGCAAGCTGTTTTACCTATCTACAAGTTCGTTGAAGTACTTTCAGCAAACGGAGACAGAAATATTTTAGAATTTCTGAAAATTGAAGAAGAAAATACCCAAAAATACATAGCCTTGTAACCCCAAATTTGAGCTACGCTCATCCCGCTAACTGATTTTGAGTGAGAAAGTTTTGTTGAGTTTTACAGGATGACTACCCCACATATGGATGATCCTATGGCTGAAGACGACCTACCCGAGCCTACCATGAAACAAAAGCTGGATCTTATCATGCTGCAATTGGACGAAGAGCGAAGAGCTAGGCAAGCTTTGCAAGCGCAATTGACAAAGCTACAAGGAGCGTCCACTGATAAAGAAGAACCTCAAGCTGAAGATTTGATTCGCCGTACCATCGACGCCACTCTTGAAGCAGAAACCATTCGCAAGGAATCCAAGATAAGTAAACGAAGTTTCAAGTTTCGCACTTTCAATGGCATAAGAGAAGGAAAGACTGTTTTATCATTCATTAGCCAGTTTGATGACTATTTCCATGAGGAAACTTATCCTGAGAAAGATAAAATCAAGTGTGTTACTAATCATCTGATAGACAGAGCATCACTTTGGTGGACTGTAGTCCGCAAGAGTATAGAATGTCCTGCTACATGGGAAGATTTCAAGAAGAAGTTCATGCAAAATTTCCTTCCACCGCAATTTCATGAGAAGGCTATCAAGCAATGGGATTTACTTCAACAACGCGATCGTGAGCCTATTCCACAGTATACAGAGCGTTTTTGGAATGCACTCCTACAGCTACGCATGCTTGAAGACGTACCAGAGACGACACATAAGCGGAAGTACATGTCTGGACTTCTTGGACATTACTACGCTGAGGTGAATATGTTCAAGCCTGCTACCCTTGAAGACGCCATCTCCTTAGCCCACGACACTAAAGATAAGTTACGTGGAAGAGATCGACGACCACAGCCATTCCAAGCAAACGGTAATTATGGATCTAAACAATTCAATTCAAATTTCAGAAGGTTTAATCCAGGTCGTTTTTCATCACCATCTTTCCGCAAGAATTGGCCTAAACCACCTGCATTACCATCCACTGTCAATCCAAATCCTAAGCCTATCCAACAAGCAAATCCAAATATACCCAGACTCCCAGCCATTGCAAATAATGTGACCAAAGCCAAGCCCATCGTATGCTACAAGTGTCACCAGCCAGGGCATCTCGCAGCAAATTGTCATTCAAAGAAGCCATCAGCACATATC
The DNA here is from genome assembly GCF_053477565.2 of Lygodium microphyllum. Lineage (NCBI taxonomy): Eukaryota > Viridiplantae > Streptophyta > Polypodiopsida > Schizaeales > Lygodiaceae > Lygodium > Lygodium microphyllum. The sequence goes on from NC_141139.1 coordinate 67,160,288, forward strand.
AACTACCTTGGAGCTATGGACGAAGACGAGCATGAGGATATGCCGGATTTCACTGAAGAAGAAGATGATCCTACTACTACTTCCGACACTTTACCAGGTATGCCTACTTTACATTCATTGTTGACTATGAAATGTATGGTGCATGGAAAAGAAAGAATTATATTGCATGATGACGGTAGTACGCATGACTTTATTTCAGCAAAATTGGTAAAGGAATTGAAATTGCATACAGTACCTACGCACTATCGCATAAAAGCTGCATTTTTAGGTACTAGGTACAATGGCACACAAGAAGTTCAAGATTTAGAAATTCAAATTGGTCCATATATTGAAAGAAGAAATTTCTTAGTTGTCCCATTACAGTCTAGCGACATTATTCTAGGAATGCCATGGAGACACCAACATAATCCCAATATAGATTATTCCACACACACAATGAATATTAATTTTCAAGGAAAATCTATTACATTATTTGGTATGCATGCATCTCATATGTTTCCACTGCTTTCGCATACTCAAGCAAAACGTGCACTACGCAAGAATACTAAATCATATCTCATTTGGGTGAATGAATTGCACGCAAAAGAAACTCATATGCATCCTAGGCATAAGGAATTTCTCACGTATTTTAAGGATTGTTTTGCAGAAGACCTACCACCAGGTTTACCTCCATCACGTCCAGAAGACCATAAGATTGACCTAATACCTGGCACACAACCACCTTGCAAAGCCCCATATAGGCACAATCAAATAGAGCAAAAAGAAATCCAGAGTCAAGTAGAAGAATTACTAAATAGAGGTTTAATTCGACCTAGCAGTTCTCCATTCGGTGCACCTGTGCTCTTAGTCAAGAAAAAGAATAATACTTATCGGATGTGTATTGACTACCGAGCATTAAACAAGATCACTGTAAAGAATAGGTATCCTATACCTAGAGTTGACGACCTTATGGACAAACTGCAAGGATCTTCTATATTTAGTAAAATTGACCTTAAGTCTGGATATCATCAGGTGAGGCTAGATAGATCCGACATATTTAAGACTGCATTCAGGAAACAGTTTGGCCACTACGAATTCTTAGTCATGCCATTCGGATTAACTAATGCACCTGCCACTTTCAGTAGAATGATGAACCGTATTTTTCTAAAATATCAGTATTGTGTGATTGTTTTCTTTGATGATATTTTAGTATTCAGTCAAAGTGAAAAATAGCATTATGAGCATTTATAATTAGTTTTTCAATTACTGAAAGAAAATCAATTGTTTGCAAATCGTGACAAGAGTGAATTCTTTAAGACAGAAATAGAATATCTAGGTCATATTGTATCAAAAGAAGGAATAAAAGTTGATCCTAAGAAAATTGACGCAATATTGCATTGGCCTATTCCTAAAAATGTACATGAATTACGCTCATTCCTTGGTCTTGCTAGTTTCTATAGGAAGTTTGTACGTAATTTCTCATTACTTGCTTTACCACTGACCAAACTTCTTAAGAAAGGCATTGTTTATCAATGTACTGAAAACCAGCAGAAATCCTTTGATTTACTTAAACGTGCATTGACCAATGCCCCTGTTCTACAATTGCCTGACTTTAACAGACCATTCTTTTTAGTTGTGACTGATGCTAGCGGATCAGGAATAGGAGCCGTGCTAATGCAAGACAACCATCCAATAGCATATTCTAGTTCTAAGCTGAAAACCTCTGAGCTTAAATATTTCACTTATGACAAGGAACTCTTAGCAGTTGTACAAGCATTAAAACAATGGAAGCATTATTTAATGGGTTCAGAATTCATGATAAAGACCGATCAGCAAAGCATTAGACATCTACTTAGCCAACCCCAAATTTCTGACCGCCATATCAAATGGGCTTCATTCATTCAAAGTTTCCATCCTATCATTCAATACCAACCTGGAAAAGAAAATGTAGTTGCTGATGCATTGAGTAGAAGACCTGCAATTCATAACATTTCTATCATATCTTTTGATTCTTTAATTGCTATGAAAGACACATATCACCAGGATATTACTTTTCATTCTGATTGGCAAAAATTAGTTCAAAATAATTTCATTCCTGTTGATTCATTGTCATATAATGATGGATTCATGTTCTTTGAAAAGAGACTGTGTGTTACTATTCCATTCCGATCTTTTGTTTTGAATGAAATTCATTGTCCCCCATATCAAGGTCATAGAGGTATCATTTCTACATTACGCATGTTAACTGAATATTTTTATTGGCCGCATATGGATGCAGATGTATCTAATTTTGTCTCTGAATGTCTGATTTGTCAAAGAATAAAAAGACATCATGGTAAACAGTATGGGTTATTAATGCCTTTATCTATTCCATCTAAACCTTGGGAACATATATCTATGGATTTCATTACTGGCTTACCAAATACTAAATCTAACCATGACATGATTTGGACAATTGTAGATAGATTTAGCAAGCAAGCATATTTCATTGCATGTAAGAAAACTTTAACAGCATCACAAGCAGCACAGTTATTTTTGAAAACTGTTTTTACTAACCATGGATTGCCGAAAGTGATTATTTCAGATAGAGATTCTAGATTTTGTAATAACTTTTGGGTTACACTGTTTGCAAATCTAGGCACAAAGATTGATTTCTCATCTGCATTTCATCCAGAAACAAATGGACAAACAGAAGCCACAAATAGCACTATTCTAGATCTTTTACGTGCATACACTATCTCTAAACCTCAGACATGGGATACTCATTTGCATTTATTACAGTTTGCTTACAATAATACACCGCACACATCTACAAAGAAAGCACCTTTTGAAGTTATTTATGGATATAGATTATCTACACCTGTTGCCTCTTTGTCTAATAGAATACAAAGTGCCGATGATATTGCTGTTATGCATAACACTATTTTTGATGAAGTAAAGGATATGATTGCTAAAGCCCAACAATCATATACCAAACAAGCCAACAAGAAAAGACAAGCCATGAATTTCAAAGTTGATGATTATGTTTGGCTTAGAATAGAAAAGCGTAGACTGCAAAGTGTAGATAGACATCCAGTTGTCAAATTAGCTCCTAGATTCTACGGACCATTTAGAATCATTCATAAGATTAATGACAATGCATTCAAGTTAGAACTGCCATCCCATTGGAAAATTCATAATACATTTCATATTAGTTTATTGAGACCATTTAGAGGACAATTACCTATCCACCCTGTCTATGAAAACCCACCTTTACTCGAAGAAGAGACTGAAATACTTGAACCAGAAGCCATCCTAGACACTGACTACATGACCACTAGAACTGGCCGAAGGTATTCTAGATATCTAGTAAAATTTAAGAACCATCCTGTAGAAGAAGCACAATGGATGTACGCTAGAGACTTAAATGCTTTCCCCACTCTGTTAGCTCTACATTGAGCTAATAGCAATTGAGGTCAATTGCTATCCCACCCCGGGGGTATGATGCCAGGAGGCATATTCCACGGTGGATTCCGTGAGGTTTTATGGTGGATTCCGTAAACTTAGATGACCGGGGCTCATACGCAAAGAGGATTCTTTGTGCGAGAAGTTGATGGGGACGCTTGTCCTTTTCGGGCGTTTCATTAATTTAGTGTGTACATGGGTGATTCCATAGCGGGTGATTCCGCAAAATGCATATTAAATTAATAAGCGTTTATGAGTTTAGAGTGCGCACTCGTAATAAATTAAGGTTAGGATTTATTTCTAACCAGTTGATTTATTTATGTAGCTGAAGACTGCTAGGTATTCACTTTTGTCGGTTTAATTGTGTTATTTTACTAACAATTGTGAATGCTTCAGTTGATGTGTAGAGATAGCAGCAGTGGCGGAGGAAAGCATTGGAGTCTAGCGGGTTTTCGACTTTGGATTAGATTTTGATAGGCGCCACGCCTATATTTTGTTATGTCTATAGAGACATCGATTATTTATTATTATTTTGTATGCGCTTATGCGCCTGGATATGTTATTTCTATTTGGACATTGAGATTGGGCATGCCAAACTCTATGGGCACCGTCCATTAGCTTTATTTTCCTATTTTTGGTAGAAAGCAAACTCAAAAACTAAAAGCTTGTCATATTTTTGTAATTGGGCTATTTTTTAGCATAAAGATTGGAAATATACATTAAATACATGCTTTGTGAAGCGCTCACACAAGGCATGGGGGAGATTGAACCCAATTTGTCTCTTGTCTCATGTCGTGCTTGCTTTTACATGGGTTTTTGTGCTAAAAAGTAGAGTACTTTGTTCTTGGGGACCTTCCGGGATTCACCACGTGAGCTATCTGCGTCCGATCTACGCACCAACTGTAGGCTGTTTCTTGCTGCTCCAAGTGACTGCAGCACTCCCAAAAGAGAACATATATCCACTGGTAGATCGTCTATCAGAAATACTACTAGCCCAATCTGCATCAGTGTATCCATGCAACTGTATCTAAACCCTAGTATCATAAAATAGTCTATACTGCAATGTGGACTTCACATACCTGAGTATGCATCTAGCCGCATCCAAATGCGGTTTCCTTGGAGCTTGCATAAATTGACTTACCAATCCAACAACATAGCTCAAATCTGGACTGGTAATAGTCATATAAATCAAACTTCCTACTATGCGTCTGTACATAGTAGGGTCTTCCAGAAGCTCACCTGCATCTACGCTCAGCTTCACATTCTGCTCCAAAGAAACTGAAATAGGCTTACATCCTGTCATCCCATATTTGGACAACATGTCCAATCCATACTGCCTCTGCAAGAGCCGTATCCCACTTGGTGATCTAATCACCTCAATGCCCAAGAAATAACGCAGCTCTCCCAAATCCTTCATCTCAAACTTCTGCTTCAATAGCATTTTCACATGAAGGATATCTTCATCATTATCACCGATCATAATCAAATCATCAACATAAATGACAAGTAGCATAATACCTTTCTCTGTTTTTCTCACATAAAGTGAGAAATCTGCCTTGAAAATCTGAAAGCCAATAGTGACAAGATATTTTCCTATCTTGTCAAACCATGCTCTGGGTACTTGCTTCAAGCCATACAAGGCTTTCTTCAACCTGCAAACAAACTCAGGATGAATAGCATGCACATAACCTGGTGGCTGCTCCATATAAACCTCTTCTTGCAAATCACCATGCAAGAAGGCATTCTTTACATCCATCTGATTTAAAGACCATCCCTTTGATGCACCCATAGCAATGACTACTCTTACGGTTTCCATCCTTGCAACCGGACTGAATGTTTCTTCATAATCAATGCCATATGTTTGTGCATACCGCTTGACTACTAATCTTGCATTATATCTATTCACAGAACCATTTTCATTGTGTTTCACCTTATAAACCCACTTACAACCAATTGCATTCTTATCTTTAGGAAAAGGTACCAATTCCCATGTAGCATTTACTTCCAAGGCATCCATTTCTTCATCCATGGCTTTCTCCCATTTTTCTTTTCCCATGGCTTGCTCAAAAGAAGTGGGTTCTGGTTCCTGTATCACTCTGACCATATAGGCATAGTGAATGGCTGTAAATCCATCATATTTCAGCCTATCCACAGGATACCTAGCTCTGGTAGACCTGTGCAAAGTAGGTTCACTCCCAGGTGCTCTCAAAACATCCCTGGTCTTCCTTACTCTAGGTGTAACAATAGAAGGAATACCCAACTCATCATTAATGCTCTGTTCTAAGCCACTGGATTCACCATCCACATAAGAGTGACTTGCATTCACATCAAACATAGGCTGATCTACCTTCTCTTTTCCTTTTTGTGAAACTTGCATACCACTATCTGCATTGCTTTGAGAAGATTCTCCTGATCTCAATCTACCTGTCCATGGCGAAGAATGTGAACCACTGCTAGAGGACACTCCAGGTCTACTAATATCTTGTGACTGCTGCTGTGAATTCTATGCAGCATTACCATTTTGTGCATCTACATTATCAATCATATTTACGGGTTTATACTAGCTACTCATCTCATAAAAAACAACATCTCTGCTCACTGTAAAATTACGAGTAGAAGGGTTATAGCATCTATACCCTTTCTGCTCTACAGAGAGTAACCAATAAAGATGCACTTCTCAGCTTTTGGATCCAACTTGGATCTCAACTCATCTGGCACATGAACATAGGCAATGCAACCAAAAATCTTCAAATGAGAAATATCTGGTTTCCTACCAGTATTCCTCTCCTCTGGAGTCATCCCATGTATTGCTGCAGTGGGAGTCCTGCTCATTATGTAGACTGCTGTAGCAACTGTTTCAGCCCAGTAAAAATCTGGCAAGTCTTTTTCGTTGAGTATGGCATAAGATACCTCTCCAATATGCCTATTTTTCCTTTCTGCAATTCCATTTTGTTGTGGCGTATGACTGCATGAATATTACTGCTTTATGCCATGCTCCTGTAGGAACCTTGCAAACTCATTTGAGAGGTACTCTCCCCCTCCATCTGACCTTAGGCATTTTATTTGCAGGCATGTTTCTTTTTCAGCCATAGCTTTAAGAGTTTTGAAATGCCCAAACACTTTACTTTTCTTTTTCATAAAATACACCCAAAATTTTCTACTATAGTCATCAATAAAAGTGACAAAATAATGACAGCCTTCAATAGATGCAGCTTTAGTAGTCCACACATCAGAGTGGATTAATGCCAATGGCTTATTACTCTCTTGAACATGTCTAGGAAATGGTTTCCTTGCCTATTTTCCAAATTGATAGGCTTCACATACCTTATGCATTTCTATAACCTTGAATTTAGGCAATCCTGCAATAATATTTTGGGCTTGCATTGATTTAAGTCGTTGTACATTAACATGACCAATGAGTTTATGCCAGATATCAATATCTGCAACTACACCAGTCCCATGTGCAAACATTGCTGCACTCAATTCAGACATGTCTGCATCCAACGTAAACATTCTGCCCTTCTTCTTTCCTTTTGCTATCAAGCAACCTTTATTTTTCATATCCTCAACAAAGCATCCATGAGAATTAAATCTGACCTGCAAGCCCTGCTCAACCATTTAACCAACAAAAACCTAGTTCTTGGTGATATTCGAGACATGAAATACATCCGACAGGTATTTCTTTTTCCCATCCTGCATAGACAAATGAATATTTCCAATCTGCACAATAGGATGTGCAGTATCATCACCAGTCTCCACAAATCCTGGTTTTTTTATTTTCCTTGCATCCTGCATCTATTCTACATGACCTGTCATGTGGTTTGATGCACCTGAGTCAACATACCACACATCGTTACTTTCTTCTGCACTTGTCACAGAATTGGTCATGTGCTGCACCATAAACAAATGCTCATTTCTGTCATCACCCTGTCTACTAGAAGATGCATAATTCCCTTGTTGCAATTTTCCATTCATGACGTCATTCTGCTTTTTATAGCAGTCTTTAGCCATATGACCCATTTTACCACAGTAGTAGCATTCAACATTGCTGTTTTCATTTTGGTCTCTTTGCCATCCACCACAACCTCTTTGGCTCCCCCTTCCTCTAGAGTTACCACGTCCTCCTCCATAGGGCTGGTTTTCTTGAGTTTGCTGCATATTCTAATTTCTACCATGGCCTCCAGATCGGCCTTCTCTACCTCCGTCTCTACCTCTTCCAGCATTTGAGTAGAAGATAGCTTCTTTTGAAGTTCCTCCTGAAGAAGATCCATCACCATTTCTCTACTCCTCAGAAATTAGAAGAGCAATCAACTCCTCAAAATCAGGAAATCTTTCATGGATGGAAATCGATGTTCGAAACTGTGCATAATCCTTTCCTAGACCATTCAAGGTCACAGAAACTAAATCATCATCTTCCACTGGCGACCCAATGGAAGCAAGTGCATCTACAATCTTCTTCACCTTCATGTGGTAGTCATTGATGCTCATACTTTCTCTTTGCACATTGTGCAACTCTTGCTTGAGCTGCATTTTCCTGGCTTGCGTATTTGTGCTATATATTTTTGACAAAGTATCCCATGCCTTCTTTGGCGTACTTGCATCCTGCACAATCATAGAGTCTGAAATACTGATAGACAGCCAATACATAACTTTTCTGGCTCTCTCATACCATCCTTTAAATGCTTGCATTTGTTGTTGATTGGGAACATCAGGAAAAACTAATTCTTCTTCGTTTCCTGCAACGAATTCCCAATATCCTTTTCCCATAAGGAAATTTGTCATTCTAAACTTCCATACTTGGAAGTTGTTCTTGTCAAGCTTTTCAGTGACAATCTGTGAAAGAGAATCAAACGCCATTACAGAACACCGCAAAAAATTATGTCACTGCAAGAAACACAGCTTCAGCCTCACAAGGGCAAATCTGCAAAATTGACGAAAGTGGTATTTGACCACACAGTCACTTCCTAGTGACGATTTTGCATCAACAGGTAACAAGGATGATTCTGTAACTCCCAATGTCTCTGCACACAGGCATACGATGCAATTTCTACGGAAACTTTTCACCGACCTGTAGAACAAGGTCGCACAGCAAAAAACAAAGCCCTTTCCTGAGTGTGTGTGGAAAACTTCCGCCTCCAAAACAGGCCCTGAAATGGCCTCAAATAAAAAAAAAGGGAAACAACAGCTAAAGCCCTATCCCGCAGCATATACTGCCCTCTTCCTACACCACAAAGGGTATCTCAATCTGAGACAATGCACTCTTCCACTTTTCGGCTGTGCTACCTACATAGACTTGCTCCCAAACTCGAAAAATGAAAGCAACACTGGTCCTCTTACCAGAACACTGCGAACTTGGTTTGCTTTCTTGAGCTCCTTACCACAAACCAGGCTCTAATACCATGTCAAGATTATGGGAGAGAAGGAAGGAGCCTCACTTGTAGCTTTCTCACTTACACAATGGGGGAATACACACAAAGGTGGAGGCTGAAAATAATTTTCCTCTTCTTAGTTGTGTAAGCCAAAATAACTCTAGTACAGAGAAATATAAGAACCCTATATATGGGTCTCAAACCAAACTCAACTAACTAAGGTGGCATACTAAGTGAGCTACAAACTAGAGTAGATAAGGATAGCTCTCATCTAGCTATTATTCATGGGCGGTGTACCAACCGCATCTATAGCTAACAAGTCGGTGACATAAATGCACAATGGTCACCCTGGCATATCACGAGTGGAGCTCGATATCTCAACAAAAGATTGGTCTCAATGCATGTAACTGAGACGGGAAAAGTATAAAGGGTTGAATTAACTAATGCATGTACAAGCATTCATGACATGACAGGAGGGGACTCACTAATTGATTCCATCTCAATGTATGATTATTTGGGGTTAAATTGCAAATCACATATATAGTTGTGGAGGATAAGAGAAAGAGGGATGAAGATACTATAAGGACTTCAAAAAGAGTGGCACATAGAAAAATTGAACAACCTAAGGCTTTAGTTTAGCCTACTCCTAAGCATATAATGGAGGGTGTATCTTATGGCTAGGTTACAAGCTACAATCCAACATTGAGACTAAAATATGGATATTAAAAAGTTACTTGAAGAGTGTATTCTCAATAACAAGGTAGAATTTACTGGGAGAGGTGCTTAGCATTGAAAAACATGAATTTCATTGAGAAATTATTGTCATTATAAATAGGAAATTATAATTTCTCAATGATTAAAAAGGTGCTATAATACAAATTTGAAGAAGAGTCTAGTTTGCAAGGCATGCATGCTAACTATGGGTAAAATACATATTTCTTTGAAAGGAGATGATGTTGTAAATGAATTGGTTGGGGATCAAAATGTTGATGTATTGGCTAAAAAAGTAGTTATTTGTAGTAGTATGCATAGGGGAATAACATAGATGCAACATACGAATGATGAGGCTTCAACGTTTATTCATAAAGCCATAATACTCAAAAGCATTAAGCATGGGTAACAGCAAAAACTCTGGATAAGGTTGGGGAGCTTGAAATTCTATGCATTACATTGCTTGACCATGGATCAAAGATTAATGTAACTATCAAGAGGTTATATGAAAGTTTTCAATGGCCAATTGATGTTGATCATGGTTGCAGAATGTGGGTTGTGAAAAATTAATTTGGAGATCTTTCAGCAACATGTCCAAATGTTAAGATAATCGTGGTGATATAAAAGTGGAGCATCATTTCTTTGTACATGATAGATCTTCTTATGCACTGATTGTGGGACATCAATACATTACATGTGTTCATATGGAGACAAACATATTCAATGATAGATTGGCCTATGATTCAGTTAGAAGTAAAGATGGGAAAAGGGATGCTCAATGCCTTGCCCTCTTTGTTCTCAATCACCAAAGAAATCAAGATATTTCAAGAGATTAGGCATTGCCTCCAAATGCAAAGGAATGCAAAGAACTAGGTTTCCAATAGACACTACTGTAATGAGGGGCTACACTAGTATTTTTTGAAGAAAGCTCTTGCTTGATAATATGGGAAAAGATGAATTTTATGATGGTTTCATTGTCTTTACAACAAATAGTTCTAGATGTCTTACGAGGATAGATTCATGTGGAAAGCTCAAAGAGTCTGCATATGTAAAGTTAAAAGATAGCCAAAAAAGCTTGGTTTATTAGCTACACATAAGGGCATTTTAGTCCTATATATGAAGGCTTGATGTTGTAGACACTATGGCTAAAATTTTAGTAGTGATAAATTATGAGATTATGACTGAAAAAAATGTACTACATGTTTGTTCTTTGGACATGTTCCAAGTCATAGAATAATTTTTCTCAGTAGTAGGAAGGTTTATGGCTAAGCTCATTGATATACAAGTGCCACCTAAGTAGTGATGGAATATATGAGTCGGTGTTTAAACAACTAACTTTGAGAGGTCCAAAGGGTACTGTGCATAAGTTTACTATTGAACCATTGAAAGAGTTGAAAATTAGATGTAATTACTTTCTTTTACCTATAGAAAGGAAACATTTTAAGTGGAAGTTATCCAACCATGGAAAATAATTTTCATTTTAGATAGCTCGAATAGGCTGTGTGGGGATCCAAATGTAGTGGCTTTGATGGTGATATTAGCCATTTTGCATGTTTCATGGAGTTCCGAGCTAATTTATTGCACTACAATGATATAGGGGATGAATAGCGGCAACGCTATTTGTGTTGCAAATAGCAACGGTACTCAGACAAAATAAACGGGCCAAAACTCGAGCACGGCATTTTGGCACAAAGAGTGAAAGAGAGAAAAAAATAGATCGTACTTTTGGGAGGGAGAGGGAAAGAAAGAGAGAAAGAGAGAGAAGGAGAGCTTCTCACTGCCGTCGACGCCATTCACGAAGAAGAAGAGGAAGTGCACGAAGGGCGAAGAGGAGCCATCATTGTGAAGAGGAGACAAAGAATCCATCATCGGGCCTTTGCAGTGAGTGCATTAATCCCTCTTGGTTTGTTCTTGTTCTTTTTCCTTTTCTTTTGTTTGTTTTTGTTGCGAATGAGGTGCATTGAGGGTGTAATAAAGCATAAATCATCTTAGTCTAGACTAGGCTAGGGTTAAGTATAAAAGATAGGGATGTAACATGTGAGTGATCTTTTTGCCATTTTAAAGCAATATATGCTTTGATTTTCCTTCCTCCCACCAACTAAAAGGGTGCATGCTCTTATCCACCAAGATATGGGGTGTATACCATGTCCCACCTTAACATGAGGTGAGTATTCATGCTGCAACTTACATCTATGATTCTCAGCCTTCCATGGCAAATACTATTTCATGCTTAGCTACCTTGGCTAAGGCTTCCTTGAAAACATGGTGTATTTCTTGTATTTCTTTGCAAGTATGCAGGTGTATTTCATAAATTTCCAGTTATATGTCTTGGTGTGAGAATTGGTATATTACATTGGTATCAGAGTATGGACTTTGATCCATGGGAAGAGTCATTTTTATGGAGAATCTAGTCACAACATGGTTACAGGGTGATTGGGAGCCAAAAATTTAGTCACAAGGGTCTACATAATTCAAACCATGTCTAGTGGAAATCTTTTAGAACAAGTCCGAACCAAATTGGTGGATCTTGAAGAAGGCAAGAGGGAGAAACGGTGGCTTCAAGGTCATTTTAGCAGCTCATGATTTCTATCATCTATGCAACCTATATAGGACCAAAGTAGGCATCCTAAGCTTGACATCAAACACCTATATGCCTAGATTTGGTGAACTATTCATCATGATGCCAAAGAAGCAAGCTAGATGCAGTTTGTGCCATTTTTATAGCTCTTGAAACATCTCTTTCATCAAATGTTTGGAGATTGGATGCTACAAGCTCTTCTATAGGGTCACTTAGATCATAAAGATGATGTACATGGCATCAACGACATTCTTCCTTCTCTCCTCTTCAAGATTGAAGCTCTCTTCAAACCCTAGCCATGGCTGAAAATGTACAGGAAGAGGAATCCTTCAATTTCTAGATTTGGCCTCTTCTTGACTTCTTTAAGCTTCCTATTAGTAAGAGCAAGCATCTACATCAAGCATTGGACCGACATTGAAGATTTCTTGCAAGATTGAAGCATTCTTTTCTCTTGAATCAGGGCAAAATAGTACAGCCACTTGAATTTTCAAAAATTTTGGACTTTCAAGGATGGTATCATGGGGCTTTTGGTTCTTGATGCATCTTAAAGCTTTTATGCATAGGATTATGTCAAGAATTCATGGTCTTACTTCAATATTGCAAGAATAGGGCTTCTTCTTGGCATTGCAAGTGTATGGGCATCATATGCAAGCTTATGTGCTACAATGGAAGAGTTCTCTATCAAGGATTGAAGTCTTCTACCCTTTTGGATGCTTATCATTGATTCCCTTTCAAATTTCCAGCCACATTTGGGCTACAACGATCACTTCTATCAAAGCTTTTGGATATTGGAGCTTTCTTGAAGGAAAAATTGGAGTCTATGAGGTACATATACAACATGGGGATTGCAATTTGAGGATATTCTTGGCTACATCAAGCGGGAGATCAAGAATTTCAAGTATCAATGGATCATTGGAGCTTCCATAATCATCTACTCCAACAATGAAAGAGGTATCTCTAAATTTCACTCTTAATCCATTTAATATCCAATTGCTTAAGCCATCCAATTGTTGAAAAGGGAGAATTAAGAGTAATCTCATTTAAGAAATACCATTTGATTGCATTTAGACCCAACTTAGGGTTGAATGATGTTATGATGAATTCTTTTCTTCATTCTCAATAAAAATTCAAAAGCCAATTGTTAATAATCTCCTCCATTTGTTGGAAACTTTACGCCTAATCCTAACCTTGATTGCTTGATGGATTGAATGCAGTTTGATTGAGAGTAGAATCAAGTGGTAAGTGGAATAAAATTGTAAAGCAATGAGTCACTGATGTATGTATTCCTTACCTATCCCCATTTCAATACCATCCCTATTCCATTTCCATTCTTGCATATCATGAAATGGAGAAATTTTGATTAAGCCATGCATATCATGCATTGATTGTTAGAAAACTAGCTTTACCATGTATATTTCGATCGAGAAAAAAGGTCCAAGCCAGACGAGATAGCAAGACAATAGAGAGGTGACCCTCCCTTGCTATTTAAGACTCCGTAGGGATGTACAACTTGGCTCGGAAGGAAATTTGCACACCTTCTGTAGTTTCAGAGCGCATTTAGGTATTTGTCCTACCGTTTTATCCCTCGCTACAGGTGGTTGACCATGGAAGACCACTTGGGAAAGAGTGGATGAAGGTTTAAAGACTAGTGGTACCAAATATGGCAGTTTGTGACATCATTGAACAGATGTACATGTCTTTTCAACAGGTACCTATCAATTGCAGGTGTTTTGTAGATACCTACAGGAGCCCTATAGCCCATCATTGATCTATTAGTGATTATGGGGGTCTACAAGTACTACAAGACCCATTTCAATGTGAAACAAGGTTTCCACAAGGTGTTTAGAGGTTGCAAGAATTCACAGGACAGGTTTACAGTTTCTATTACAAGAATTGCTATCATGATCTGATTTGGGAGCTTCATAGCTTGATTTGAAGAGTGGATATCAAAATTCTATTTGAATTAGAAATTTTAGTAATCGGACACCAGGGGCAAAAGTTATAGCAATTTTTGTGACAGGGGGTCTAGTGGGACTACACCTAGACACAGGTTGACAAGGGTGTACTGTTTGAGTTTATTTCACCCATATATCCTATTTTAAGATGAGATCTTGCTATATATGGAGTACCGCTATTATATAAGATTCCTTTGGATCAAGAAACCATTGGCATTGGTGCAATACTAAGAAAGTTATTGACAATTTTCTCCCCCACAGTCATCTTTGACGGCACCTATCCATAATGGCCAAAAACAAAAGAAAAGATTAAGCCATGGAGGCCATTCAAGAAGACATCAAAGAAAATATCAAGGATCAAAACAATACAAACAAAGCCCTCAATCATGACCAATAAGATGATGTTGTAAGCATTGGTAATGCTCTTAGTGCACAAGTGGGTAATGATGGAAATCCCTTGTCTCGCGAACCTTTTGAAGACTCTATGCTTTAAACAAAGATGTGTATGCTGAAAATTGGGATGCATGATCATTATGAGCAACTATACAAATCCTTGGAAAAGGTTGAGAGCACATCTAACAAAGTGGATGAAGAACTTGAGCAGCTCTTGGATGATGTTATCTGTGTATGTAAGGGTTCTTTTCTTTTCTTTCTGGGTACTAACTCAAGGCATGAATTCCTAGGGTTTAGTTAGGTATATTTGAGGGAGGTTTGAGTAGTTGTTTACCTCTTTTCCAGACATTGTTAGGCATTAACTTGGGGGGTTCACTATATATATATTCTCTATATACCGTGCGTTCATGGCCTATTTATAAATATCCTAATCTGTGAATTTTTCTTGAATAAAACACAACCCTTTTCTATTCAATCTGTAAGTAACCCCTTTATATGACACCCTTCTGTATGTAAAAAATGTATAAAATTGGTGTTTTAAAAACCCCTTATTTTGAACTCACGTTATATATACATATATTCATGAGTGACCCCCCGAGGGCATTAAAGACCTATTTTCGAAGGAAGTCCTAATGACCTTATCCTTCCTACCTGTTAGGCAGCTATTCTAGGAGTCCTTGCTAGGGTGAGGCAGTTAGCAAAGCCTCCGAAGATAAAAAAGAAAAGCAAGTTCTGAATATACTAGAAAGATAAGCAATACATGCACTACAAGGGAATGGGAAAATAGCGACGGCCATTTGCGACGCAAAAAAGTGGTGTCACTAAAAGCGTCGCTATTTGCATCGCTAGCAATGCATATAGCGACTCTAGTAGTGATGCATATAGCGACGCTAATAGCGATGTCGATCTGAGGAAAAAGTTTCGAAAACCCGAGCGTAACATTTGCCGAGAAAACATTTGCTAGAAAGAATGAAAGAGAGAGGAGAGAGCTTAAAGCTTTGAGAGAGAGAGAGAGAGAGAGAGAGAGAGAGAGAGAGAGAGGGAGGGAGCTCATCACCATCATCACCACCACCGCCGCTATACACGAGGAAGAAAGAGAAGTGTGCAAGGGAGAAGGGAGGGAAGGTGCAAAGAGAAGGTACAAAGGGTTTCATCTTCAGGCCTTTGAGGTAGGCACATTGCCTCTTCTTGCTTTATTTTTGTGTTCTCTTGCTTTTTTTTGTTTTTCTTTGCAAAGAGATACATGGAAAGAGAGGGAGGGAGGAAGGGAGAGGAAGAGAGAAAGAGGGAGAGAAAGGAAACAAAGAGAAAGAGGAAGAGAGAAATGAGAGATGAAGGGAGGGAGAGAAGAGGATGAGTGAGAGAAACAACGAGAGAGAGAGGGGGGAGAAACAAACAGAGAGGAAACAAAGAAAGGGAAATAGAGAGAGAAAGAGAGGGGGAGAGAAATAGAGAGAGGGAGAGGGAAGGAAGAGAGGAGAAGGAGGTAGAAAAGAAGGGTGAGGTAAAGAGAGGAAGGAGAGTGAAAAGAAGAGAGAGAAAGAGGGAGAAAGAGAGATAGAGAGAAAAAATAGAGAGTGAGAGAGAGGGACAGAGAAATAGGAAAACAATGAGAGAATGAGAGAGAAGATTAAGAAAGAAAAGTAAAGGGAGAGGGGGAAGAGAGAGATAAAGAGTGGTGGGCTAACGTTTCTTTCAATATCTTTGTTTCTTAGGCTTTTTATTTTCTATCTTTGATTGTCTTTGCAATGAGATGAGTTGAGTGAGAGTGGGAAGGAAAGGAGGGAGAGAAATAGAGAGAAGAAGGGAGGGGAAGAGAGAGATGGAGAGAAATAAAAAACGGGAGAGAGAGGGACTTCATAAAAAAGTATTAAAACCCGAGCATGGCATTTTACAGATTTGTAAACAAGAGAGAGAGAGAGAGAGAGAGAGAGAGAGAGAGAGGTCGCCACCATTGCCGCCATCCACAAAGAGGGAGGAGACAAGTGTAAAGAAGAAGGAAGGAACTCCCGAAGGAGAAAAAAATGAGAGAAGTATGAAGGGATTCTTCTTCAAGCTTTGAGGTAAGTGCATTATCTCTTCTCTCTTTGTTTTTCTCTTTTCTTTTCTTCTCTCTTTCTTTTTGTTGATGAAGAGTGTATAGAGAGAAGAAGTGAGAAAGATCAACGTGCGGAAGGGAGATTGAGAGAGAGAGAGAGAGACATTGCTGCCGCTGCCAATCCACCACAAAAAGAGAGGGGACAAGTGCAAAGAAAAAGGAGGGAACCCGTGAAGGAGAAGAAGAAGAAGGAGAGAAGCGCGAAAGGATTCTTCTTTAAGCTTTCAGGTAAGTGCATTATCTCTTCTCTCTTTGTTTTTCTCTTTTCTTTACGTCTCTCTTTCTTTTTGTTGATGAAGAGTGTATAGAGAGAAGAAGTGAGAGATATCAACATGGGCAAGGAAGATCGAGAGAGAGAGATAGAGAGAGAGAGGTCACTGCCACTACCAATCCACCACAAAAAGAGAGGGGACGACTACAAAGAAGAAGGAGGGAACCCGTGAAGAAAAAGAAGAAGAAGGAGAGAAGCGCGAAAGGATTCTTCTTCAAGCTTTGAGGTAAGTGCATTATCTCTTCTCTCTTTGTTTTTCTCTTTTCTTTACTTCTCTCTTTCTTTTTGTTGACGAAGAGTGTATAGAGAGAAGAAGTGAGAGAGATCAATGTGTGCAAGGGAGATTGAGGGAGAGAGAGAGAGAGAGAGGTTGCTGCCACTGCCAATCCACCACAAAAAGAGAGGGGACAACTGCAAAGAAGAAGGAGGGAACCCGTGAAGGAGAAGAAGAAGAAGGAAAGAAGCGCGAAAGGATTCTTCTTCAAGCTTTGAGATAAGGGTATTATCTCTTCTCTCTTTGTTTTTCTCTTTTCTTTACTTCTCTCTTTCTTTTTGTTGATGAAGAGTATATAGAGAGAAGAAGTGAGAGAGATCAACATGCGCGAGGGAGATTGAGAGAGAGAGAGAGAGAGAGAGAGATCATTGTCATCGCCAGTCCACCACAAAAAGAGAGGGGACAACTGCAAAGAAGAAGGATGGAACTCGTGAAGGAGAAGAAGAAGAAAAAGAGAAGCGCAAAAGGATTCTTCTTCAAGCTTTGAGGTAAATGCATTATCTCTTTTCTCTTTATTTTTCTATTTTCTTTAATTCTCTTTCTTTTTGTTGATGAAGAGATGTATAGAGAGAAGAGGAGAGACAGATCAACACATGGGAGATTGAGAGAGAGAGAGAGAGAGAGAGAGAGAGAGAGAGAGAGAGAGAGAGAGAGAGAGAGAGGCTGCCACTGCCACTATCATTGCCACTGCATCCATTAAAAGAGAGGGGACAACTACAAAGGAGAAGGAGAGAACCCTTAACCTCTGTCTCTTCTCCATCTTGCCCTCCTCGATCTTGCATGGCAGGCACCAAGCAAGCATGTCCCCATTTCTCGGCCAGCCACCTGGAGCACAAGGTGGAGCCTCCTCTAGTGCAGCAACAGGTGCTTCCCATAGAGCAAAACGACCACTAGAGAAGAAGAGGAGATGGAAACCAGGCACTATCGCCCTTTGGGAGATAAGGAGAATGCAGTGCGGATACAAGCTTCTCATCCCGAAAAGATCTTTTCATAAGGACGTTCTTCGGGAAGTCATGCAAGACTAGGAGCTGAAAGGGATGGAAAGATTTTGGACAGGAGTGCAGGACGGCCCACTAGTAGGAAGGTAGATTGCTACAGCTATGATGACAAAAAGAAGAGCCTACATGATGTACTACATGTACCTTCTATTACCAAGAATCTATTGTCGATTGGATAAATGGCAGAACCAAATTTGCAAGAATCTACTGTCGGTTGGATAGATGATTTCAACTGATACACATGGCTGTATATTCAGAAGTACAAGGATGAGGTACTCGATGTCTTTGAGCAGATGGGTTTATAAAGAGATATGCAAGTCATATGGTTTGTTGGAAAGGTATAAAGCCCGGCTCATTGCAAAGGGATATGCACAGTAATACGGCCTAGATTATGAGGAGAATTTCAACTCAGTTGCCAAGATGGAAATGGTGAGAATAGTCATTGCATTAGCGGCTTCTAAAGGCTGAAAATTATGAAAATGGATGTCAAAAATGCATTCCTGAATGGTGACTTTATTGAAGAGGTATACATGGAGTAGCATGAGGGTTATGTACACAACCTGAGGTGTATATGGATGCTAGCTAGCAACCCCGTCTATCATGCTAGATCCAAACACATAGAGATTCATTACAATTTCATAAGAGAAATGGTACTTGCAGGACAGATTGATCTACTTCATGTGAAGACAGAAGACCAAGTAGCCGATATCTTTACCAAATCACTTGGTAAAGAGAAATTCATTTGTTTCAGGGATCTACTTGGAGTACAACAACTAGTCTGAGCTCAAGAAATGGAGTTTGAGAAGGGGGAGGATGAGCTTGATTCTTTTCATCTTAAAACACCTCCATCCATTGAGATTGAGGGTGAAGACAAGAAATAAGAGATAGAAGATGACTTAGACGTAGGTAAAAACAAGAAGGAAAAAGTAGAGCTTAGAGACACTACCACTCCCTATATAAGTGTTTCTGGCTCCAACACCATGGTATAACTCTGACAGATGTCCAAATGCTCCTCCAAAAAGACTTGAACAAGTTTGGAATAAGCTAGAGTGAGCAGAAGATCAATGGGACTTATTCATACCTCAAGGTCCTGACTATAATGAAAGCTTGAAGTGAAGCTCTTCTTCTTGCCTAACAAATGATAAAAAAGCTCCTTGAGTAATACTTTTTTGAATTGATTATATCTAGCTTTTGCAATCACAATCTCTTTTTCTTCTCGGGCCTAAGCAAGTGATGAAAAAGCTCCTTGCGAAATACCTTTTCGAATTGATTATATCCAGCTTTTGCAATCAAAGGATTGAGTTTTTTTTTTTAAATCTGATACACAATTTTTAGACATTAGGTGTACGTGACATTGGCAAATGAATTATACAAGAATATTTAGTGCATATAGGTAGAAGGGTGGCAGGGCTGCATGCCTTGCCATCTAATTTTTTTCCCCTCTGTAACCGTCGCTATTTGCATTGGAAATTTACTCTGCAACCGTCGCTATAAGCATCGCTATTACCATCACTATTTGCGTTGCTAACCCAATTAGCGATGCTAATAGCGATGCAAATTGCGACGATAATAGCAATGTAAATAGCGACGAATGGATTGTGTTGCTAATAGTGACGCGAATAGCGATGACGAGGGTAATTTTTTCCATGAATAATTTCATCGCTTTAAATGTTGCTATTGGGTTTATATGTCGTAGTGATGGTGTCTAAAAAGGGATTCTAATCCCTTAAAAATAGAAAAAAAGAAAGAAAACTTGTGAAAAGTAATTGATTATCGCCTTGTGGAGGCTTGGTAGGTTCTTGGAGATGAGTCAAGACCTGCGGCCAATGCCTTATCTTCCTAGCGGTAGTAGCTAGGCAAAATAAAGTATAAGGAAGGTTGAAGTGAAAATAAAAGTGAGTTGAAAAGAAAAGGAATAAGTGTTGCCTCGCGAGAACTTGGTAGGTTTTTGGGTGCTGAGTCAGGCCTTGAGGCCAATGCCCTGTTCTCTTTGGGTCACTCTACGCTTAGCTCCCTCCTTTCTACATGCCTAAGTATGAAATTTTTGAAAGAAAAATGTGTTTTTAAAAAAATTTTGATGTCCTGGCTATAGGAGTCCTCACCTAGTCGAAATTCCTAGTCCACTTGTCCTAAGTTGAGTAGGTAATTCAGACCACCACTAGGATAAAGGTTGTAAAAGACCAAATTTTCTTGCAAAATGAAATGGTTACAGATCCATGAGCTGGAGTTTTCCTAGATAGAGTTGGATGCCAGGAAGCCAAAAAAGTCTTGGTTCATAAATCCAAACAGAAAACTACCTCACAATGGTCAAACTTAAAGATTTTGTGTCATGAAGTCAGCTATCTAGATGGATCTCAAATTCGAGTGTGTTTGCCCCCTCAAAATCGAAAAATACACTTGGTGGGAAGTGTGAAACCAAAAACCTAAACCAATTTTTTAAAGCCAAGATTTGAGCTTCTTTTGGCTTGGTGGGAATAAAGAGGCACAAATCACAAACGTGGCGGGGGGAGGGGGCATCGTTTTTTTTGTGCCCCTTCCCCGATTTAAAAAATTAATTTTTGAGCTTGTAATGATCAAGGGAGTCCTCCTCGCTGTGATATCCACCATTTTTTTGCTCTTCATCACCACAAAAATGAGTGGATTTGATGCATTAAACAAAGAGATTTGGTTTTAGTCTATCTCTCTCCTCTCTCCTCTTTCCTCTTGTGGATTGTTTTTATGGATCAATGTAAAAGAGAGGGGGATGGGCTGAGATGGATGCTTTTCATCAAAAAATAATGCAAGAGTGGAGAGACACGTAATAGGAGTTGGATGGATTGTGAGCGGCCATGGAAAAGTGTCAGTAGACCTCCAACATGGAAAAACATATGTCATAAAAAGCTGTTTTATGAGAAAAATGTAGATTTTACTATTTTATAATGAATTCTTGTTTAAAATAGTTAATAGTTCTTCGATTTAATTGCTAATTCTCTATTTTATCAATCATGTTGAAAGAGTCATGAAAAAATCAGTTGTAGAATGACTTTATGTAAAACACACAAAATCGGAGACTAGGCGATTTTAGAAAAATATGCGGTTTTTTGGATTTTTAGTGTGCATTTGCCATTCCCATGGAATGAAATATGCTAAGAGAATCATTTGATATAAGAGTAATCAGTTTGCACCTAAAAAACAGAAATTATCTATAATTTTCTATAAATAAATAGATAAAATTAGAGAAAAATAGAGAGAATTAGGATTTTCACGTCATAAAAACAAGGAAAAATAAGATTAATGTGTGTGATCATATAATGGAGCTGAAGTATGAGTTTTAGCCTTAGTTTAACCCTATTTCTTTGGTGGAGTGAGTTTTTATCATTTTCAATAAAGAAAAATAAATTAAAAAACCATGTCTACACCTATCAATGCATGCAAAATTTTAAAAAGTAGGGAATAGGGGTTGTTCATGGTTGAAGTACGTTAATTTTTTATGCTTGATATTGCATATCATATAGATTTTGAGTTGTTTAACTTTAAAGGGACTAGTAGCACGAGGAAGCTCAATGTTAGCTCTAAACAATGAAGCACTATCGTGTAGAAAAGAAAAATCTTGAAAAGAATTGCATTCATACTTTCATGTTGTTGATTTTCAATGAATATTTGTTTGAGAATGATAATCATATTCACATTTACATTGATGCACCTCATGGTATTGTATCATCCATGCATAGCCCCTGTTTGTATGAGTGAAGACCTAATACTGAGAGTGTAAAGTATGCCAACCTGTAGGGCTAGATATTTAGTTCCTTGGGGTTTATTTGGTGAGGTTTATTTATTATCTCCTAGTTTCTTTTATCAAAAGATTGGACTTTTTTTGGAATGTGTTTTATGTTCACAGCGCATCTTGGGGCCAATCCTTGAGGTGTAGGAGAGCCGTAGTGGAGCCGCACTGATCAATTGAGGGGGTGCTTCCTGTGTGTGTGTGTTAGGTGGTCTATAACACTAGCATGTTTAGGGACTCCTTTTGAGGAGTGGGGGAAAGAATTAGTCATTGGACTATGAAAAAATGTAAAATCCAAAGTCTTAAACGACGCTCCTAACCGCGAGGCCATCTGGCGTGGTTTTATGTCTCCTTTATGTGAGTGGTAGTGAGGCTCGACTAGTCCTTAGAGCCAATGTCGCACCCGTTTTAGGTTCGACAACTAGTATCATTATGTGATTTAGAACATGAAATTTTGTCTCTTCAATATTGAAGCCCTGTTCTCTCATGTTTTCTTTACTTCTTAGAGTCCCCTAGGCTCTAATACTATGTAGAAATTACACGGGTGTAACTGATAGAATCTAAGCAAGGAGTAGAGAACACACAACAAATACGAGAAACAAAAACTACTTTATATTCAAACAAAATAATATAAAACTGGCTCAGTCCACCCATGTACTTTCATTGTGAAGCTTAGATGGCAATCTAGAGAGATGATATGCAAAGAGATTAAGGCTAGCTAGAACAACTCTTATTGCGTAAAAGATAGATTAACCATGGCTTTGGAGGGGTCTTCCTTTTATAGCTGGAGAACGTAGTCTCATCTGCTTATCCGACCATTTTATGAACCTTTCCTAGTGCACAAGGGAATTCTATCTTCTCTCTACCTTTCTTTGATTTCTTTCATCTCTCCTCTCTCCTCTCTCTCTTTCTTCCTCTTTCTTCTCCTATCTCTCTCTCTCCGCACACTACCCTCTCTTCTCTTTGTACCCTTCCTCTCTACTCTTTCTCTCTCTTCCATCTTCTTTCTTTCACCCTTCTATCTCATCCATCTCTCCTCTCTCTCTTTTCCTTAAAAATCTTCCATTTCTCCTCTCTCTCTCTCTCTCTCTCTCTCTTTGTGCATCTACTACCCTCTCCTCTCCTTTGCTTCCTTCCTCTCTCTTCCATTTTGTTGTCTCTATTCTTCCTCTTTCTTCTCTCTCTACACTCTCCCTCTGCTCTCTCTCTCTCTCTCTCTCTCTCTCTCTCTCTCTCTCTCTCTCTCTCTCTCTCTCTCTCTCTCTCTCTCTCTCTCTCTCTCTCTCTCTCTCTCTCTCTCTCTCTCTCTCTCTCACACACACACACACACACACACACACACATATTTCTCTTTATGTCTCGCTCTGTCTTCTATCTGTCCTTTTTCTTTTTATCATGTTTATGACAATGTGTTTTTGGGGTTTTTTTTCAAAATTTTAGTAGTATCGGTATGTGCATCATAATTTTTCTATAAAAATGTGTTGAAATGGGCATGATAAATATTTTTAAAATGATATCAAAATATATGCTAGTATGTGCACTTGAAGCATTTTTTAAATTATGATTGAATATGGACCAAAAATTTGATCAAGGATTACCAACCCATATCAACAGAACTTTTTTCCTTGAAATATTGGAGTTTTTCATTGGTATATCATTCATCCCCTGTGAAATATGCTAATTTAAGGTTTTAGTAAGCCTTGAGAATAGGCACATTCATCATTAGAATATAGCTTGATGTTAAAAAAAAATCATAATTGGAAATATACCTTACAACTGCTTTAAGAGTTATCATGTCGAAAAACCCCCTTGATGTCTTGTCTTTCCTAAAATCACCAACCATTATCTACTATGATATCATTCCTTTGAGTATCTTGGAATCTTGGTTATATCAAACTTTCCTAGAAAGGGTTAGATGCCCAACATAATCCTTTCCTAAAGCTCATGCCTCATTGAAATTAATGTCAAGACCAATACAATCCTAAGATCAACATCAAATGTTTCAATGTTTCTTGAATGACCCTAGTAGTGCTTATCTTTGTGCTTTGTAACACTTGTCTAGCTAGCAAAAAGATCCTTTCAATGGCCCATTAGGTCAAGTTTTGCCCTGTTAAGCTCAAAGATGAGAAACATTCTCGTGTTAGAAAAACTTTCAACCAAAATTAAGTCATCATTAAGATTTTTCCACACGTTGAAAATAACTTATGAACTTTTTGAATCACAATTTAGATACATGTTGTCATTATTGAAGCACAGATCATATTTATTGAATGATATAGGGTGAAAACCACATAAGGATAGACCATATTTAGGCTCAAGAAAATAAGAAATAAAAATTTAAAACAAACAAAAAACAAATCAACCTTCTATTCTCTCTCTCTCTCTCTCTCTCTCTCCTTCCTTTTCTTTTTTCATTTTATCTTGTGTACTATAAATTTTAAACAACATTATTCTAAACTAAGCAAGAAACAAATCAAAAAAGAAAGTGGATATTTCCATTTTATCAAAGTAAGCAAGAAATCAAGGGAAAAAGAAACAAAGAGAAGGTAATGTGCTCACCTTCTTGAAATGGCATAAAGAAATCATGACAGAGCACTACACTTTCAAGCTTTTTCCCAAATTTTACTAGCATTGGTATGTGCATCAATTTTATTAAAAAAATTGTTTCAAAATGGGTGTGAGAAATATTATTTAAATAATGTAAAATATGTGCTGATATATGCACCCAAAATATTTTTAAAATTGCAAGCAATATGCACCAGAAACTTTATCAAGAATTACCAATGCATATCAACTAAATTTTTTCCCTCAAAATGTTGGAGTTTTTCATCGGTATATCATTCATCCCTTGTGAATTATGCTAATTCGAGGTACTAGCAAGGCTAAAAAATAGGCACATTCAAAACTAGAAATAGTCAATCTCCTTTATGATTAATTAGGCTTATAAGGCTTTTAAAATTCTCATTGTTAGCTATTCTACAACACCCATATATATGCCCACAAGGGATACCTTACAACTGCTTGAAGAGTTCTCATGTCAAAAAACCCCCTTGATATCTTGTCGTTCCTAAAATCACCAACCATTACCTACTATAATATCATTCCTTTGAGTATTTTGGAATCTTGGTTATATCAAAATTTCCTAGAAGGGGTTGGGTGCCCAACATAAACCTTTCCTAAAGCTCATGTCACATTGAAATTAATGCCAGGATGAGTGCAATCCTAAGGTCAATATCAAATGTTGCAAAGTTGCTTGAATGACCTTAGCAATGCTTATCTTTGTGCTTTCTAACACTTGTCTAGCAAGCAAAAAGAGCCCATCAATGACCTTTAGTCAAAATTTGGCATGTTTAGCTAAAATTGAGGATCAAAGATGAGAAACATTATTGTGTTGGAATATTTTAAAATTGAAATTAAGTTATCACCAACATTTTTCCACACATCCAAAGTAACTTAAGAATGAGTTAAGAACTAATTCTAAACACTATTTAGATACATGCTATCATTATTGAGGGCATAGATCATATTTATTGAATTATAGAGAGTCAAAACCACAGAACTATATTAATTAACCCATACAACCAAAATGATATCCAAATGCCCCCAATCTATACAATCTCATTCTACACTATGATTTGAGTTTTTATAGGAAGAAGTAGATCCTTGAAGTTCTAAGGAATGGGAGATATCCTAAGAGACTACTACAAAGGCAAGGAGAATAAAGAGAGGACCTTCCCACGACATTAGCCCATTGTCCAAGTAAGGATATAATGAGAAAAGGACTCCCCAAAGAGCTAATATCTATGCAAGGAGTTGCATCTTCAATAACCTTTGAAGAATCCTATTCAAACTTCCGACATGAGATATTTTGAATCATCGCAAAGTGGACATGACACACAATATTATTGGTACTTTTATCTATTTTTTTATCAATCTTGTTTTATGTTCCTATGGATGTTGGACATATTTTACCTCAATTCTTAAAATGCAAGGTTATTAGTTTTTCTAGTAGCACGCTTGTGTTAAATAGAGCATATTATAGTTATGTTGAAGTTTTTGTTATACATTAAATAGGAGAAATAGGAGCTAAAATAAGGTTGATAGAGAAAGTTTTATGAAAGAAGAGAATATGCAAATGTAGGGCAAGGAGGACAAACTATGTAGGAGGGAAATCTTTTAAACAATGTCTAACATAGAGAGAAGGAAGAGAAGAATAGATTGTTAGATTGATATAGAGGAAAATTGGCATACTGACTATTTGGTACCAAAATATAGGAAAAAAGAGAAAGGTTCAAAATCTGAGAAATTCTTTACTGGTTCTTTTAGCTAGTCCGTGTTGGAGTACTTGGTTAGCGACTTGCTCAGGTTTTCTGTCAGAGTATGCTAGGCATATCCCTTATGGATCTTCATGCCTTGATTTTGTCAAGGGGTAGGGTTAGAGATGTATTTGTGCTTTGTTACATATATTTTTAATGGCAAGTTTATGCTTTCTCTGGTTGTTGTTTGTGCAAGTCAATTTGTGGGATTTGACAAGCTGGGTTGCCCTATTTCGTGGTTGCCAATGAGAGTAGATTTTAAAGTCTATTTCTAAAGCGGAATAAGTGGTATGTATTTGTCATTCTCTGAGTTGCACCACATATTACCATGTCTCATACAAGAATGGCTAGCTTTGGATGTTCGACTCTCCTTAAACCTTAGTTAATTAGAAACTTATTAATTTTCTTAAAACACTCCCTTTTATTGAATTTTGTCCTTGATGTTTCGTTGATAGTATCAGAGGGCGGTCAATATGAAGCCATGGTGTTTTTGTAAAATCCCTCTTGCATGCTTAAAACTAGTATGTAGAAAATAAATTAGTATGGTTACCAAGGCCTCAAAAACTAGTTTCCTAGCACCACAACCACTTAGAGTCCTATATCTTAGTTACTACAACCACCATGAGTACATGAGAGTTACCCAATCTATAAAAACAATCATAGGTTAAGTCACCAGAGTAAAGCATGCACCAAAAAACAAAGAAATGAGTTGTTTTTTGCAAAACAAGACACAAACACCACCCAAAAATAGTCATACTTGGTCCTTGCCTAAAAGGGAAAGCAATCTAATTGTAAAACTCCAAGAAAGCTATCAAATGGATGCTCTCCACTCTATGTTCAAGACTCAATAACCATCAAATTTCTCTGATCCAACAAAGAATTTGAATGTGCCATCATTATCAATTTCTACTACTGCATCTAATACAAAACAGTGAGCTAGTTGCTCTTATGCCAATGTACATATACTACACAATGTTGTAACCTCATATGATTTCTATCTCAACTAATGAACAACCCATTAGAATGGCAAAGGGAGAAAATACCAATCAATCAAGAGTAGTAAAGAGGTAATAGATGTAAATCTATTTGTGCCTAGCTCTAGTAAGTCGAAACGTTCTATTGTCTTCAAACAAACTTACAGAAAAGACCACTTGCTATATCTTAACTAACATAGGAGCCTTACAAGAAGACTAAACTAAACCAACAACTCATCGCCAATGACATAGCATGAATATAAAAACATTCCTTTGAGTATGAAGGAGATGTAGGACTCTAGAAAAGTCCAAGATTATACTCTTGTTCTTTATGATTTGGGATTCCATCAGTGTATCATAGAATAAGTCAAAGGTTGCATCAAGCCAAACGGTGAACAATGTAGAACCATAAAGACTTCTAAATGCAATCCCACCAATGTGGCTCCCACATCCCTCAGTGTAAAGGTTACTATACATAAGCTTTCCCTGAACAACAAATGAAAATATCATCCTCTACACCCTAAAGTTCTAGTTGAAGAGGAAATACATGCTACCAATACGCTAAGAAGACAATACACAACATGGGATGCCATAATGTTATATCACATACCTAGCTGATAGGTCACAAGACAGATGATTATGCTAGGGTTCAATATATTATGCACATTTGTGCATGGCTATTTAAATATAGTTTCATAAATGTAATTCTAGATTTCTAGTTTACTGTTAGTGTGTTAAATTGTTGGTGCTACATAACCCTAATAGACCATTGAACAAGAGAATTTAAATGATGAGGAAAAGAAAGTCCTTCTTCAATAAAGGATGGACGAGATCTTCAATAAAGAACTATGAAATTTTTACTCATCTAAAGAAGGGAAGTATTGTAAAATTTAGCCTAACTTTTTAGAAGGACAAACCAAAAGGTTGCCCTTCAACAAAAGACATAGACATTGATAAGAGGAAGTTGTCGAGCCCTTTAGCCCTCAAATTTGAAAGGATAATAGGTTGGCCCCTAAAGGGCTTTTGAAACCTTGACGACTTTCTCCCTTGTGGTAATAAGCGTTGTAGACTTTGACAAATGGTTCAGGCATTGGTGACTACTTGTATGGAGGACTTATCTGACCTTCCCAAACTAAAGTCCTCCGAATGGCTAATGACATTAAAGAAAACCTAAAGGTTTCAGTACTAAGGTCCATGTGATTGTTTTTTATGTGGAATGTATTCTAGAATTTAGGGTCATTAGGTTTGCAGGGTGACCTAGCTATCAAGTATTGCTAGGTAGACCATGGATTTTACAAGCACTTTGTCACGTTGATATACATGCTACATGATTAATCTTTAGTAGAGGTGCCAGACGTGTAGTTGTAGATGCCTATCATAAATCTCCTCAAAGTGAGAGAGTTCATTTTTACTCATTATAGTTAGATAGGCTAGATGCTCCATCTACTAGAGAGTCATCACATCAAGTGACAAATCCAAGGACGGGTCCACTACAGAGGATATCTACCAAGTTACCTCGAATGAGCCAATAGAAGCTTAGGATAGAATAAGATATGAGAATGTAATTGAGTTAGACCTTGGCACATTGAATGATTCATGGGAAATCAAATTAAGGATCATGCTCAGTTCAAAATGTCAAAGAAAGGATTATGTGTCCTTGATTCAGGAATTCTACAATATATTTGCTTAGAGTTATGATGAGCTGAGAGGTACTCCTCCTAGCCTAGCTATTCATACAATTCCTTTGAAGGAAGGTAGTCACCCTATTCGACAAAAAGAAATATGTATGTCTTTTGAATTAATGGACGGGCTATTCGAAGAATTGACAAAGTTATCGAAAGCTAGCCTCATATTTTTTGTTCAACACATGGAATGGTATTCACCAATTGTTATCACAAAGAAGAAGAACAATTAGATTTAGCTTTGTGTACATTTTAGAGAGCTTAATAAGAAGACGGTTAAGGATTACTATCTGTTTCCATTCATTGATCAATTTTTGGATCACTTAGTGGGTAGGAAAATCTATTCGTTTATGGATTTCTTTGTTGGGTTCAATCAAATGGCTATTGTGGAGGAAGACAAGCTGCAAATGACGTTTATCACTCTCTTTGGTACTTTTGTGTACCATGTGATGGCCTTTGGTCTATGCAATACACTAGAAGGAAAGAAAGTCTTGGTTTGTCAAATTGAGCCAAAAAGTTCCTCACTCTAGCCAAGTTTATAGATTTTGTGTCACGAAGTTAGTCGTCCAAGCGGATCTCAAATCCGAGCATGTTTGTCCCTTAGAAAAAGAAAAATCCACTTGGTGGAAAGTGTAAAACTAAAAAATTGAATCAATTTTTTTAAAGCCAAGCTTTAAGCTTGTTTTTGCTTGGTGGAAATGAAGAGGCACAAATCACAAAGTGTGGAGGGGGCACAATTTTTTTGGCACCCCTTCCATGATTTTAAAAATCCATTTTTGAGCATGCAAAGATCAAGGGAATCCTCCTGGCTATGATCTCCATCATTTTTTTGCTCTCTATCACCATAAAAATGACTCGATTTGATGCATTAAACAAAGAGATCTAATGTTAGCCTTTCTCTCTCCTCTCTCCTCTTGTGGATTGTTTTAATAGATCAATGTAAAAGAGAGGGAGATGGATTGAGATGGACATTTTTTATCAAACGATGATATGAAACTGGAGAGACAAGTGAATCAAAGGTGGATGGATCGTCAAAGACCATGGAAGAGCGTCAACGGGCCTTCAACATCGAAAAACATGCATCATAAAGAGCAGTTTTATGAGAAGAAGGTAGATTTTACGGTTTTATAATGAATTTTTGTTTAAAATGGTTAGGAATCCTCGGATTTGATTGCTAATTCTCTATTTTATTATTCATGTTGATAGAATCATAAAAAAATTATTTGTATAATAATTGTATGCAAAACACGCAAAACCCTAGATTAGGTGATTTTAGGAAAAATATGTGATTTTTTGTAATTTTGGTATGCATTTTCCATTCCCATGGAATGAAATATACTAAGAAATATATTTTTATAAGAATAATCAATTTGCACATGAAAATTACTAATTATTTGTAATTTAATATCAATAAATAGAAAAAATTAAAGAAAAATGGAGAAAATCAAAATTTTTACATCATAAAAATAAAGAAAAATAAGATTAATGCCTGTGATCATATGATGGAGCTAAAGCATGAGTTTTAGCCTCACTTAAGCCCTATTTTGTTGTTAGAGTGAGTTTTTATTGCTTTCAATAAAGAAAAATCAATTTAAAAACCATGCCTACACTTATCAATGAATACAAAATTTTAAACGGTAGGAGGTAGGGGGTTGTTGAGGGTTGAAGTATGTTAAATTCATATGTTTAATGTTGCATATCATATAGAGTTCACGGTTGTTTAAATTTAAAGAGACTAGTAGCACGAGAAAGCTCGGTGCTAGCCCTAAGCAACAAAGCACTATCATGTGTGTAAAAGAAAAATCATGAAAAGAATTTCTTCGCACTTTCATGCTCCTGATTTTCAATGAATATTTGTATGTTTCTAGTATATAACAACAAAAAAAAGAACTAGTCTATTGGATAGTCACTTGCTAGTTAAGCGCACTTAGGTGACGACACTTTTAGGATGGATGACCACTCAAGAAGATTTTTTTACAAGTTAGTGGGAGTTTCTTGCGTGTAGCCAACGGCGCCAATGAAGCCTTCGTAGCCCATTGCCAAGTATGCCAAGGCCAAGATGCCAAGGTCTATGCCTTGGTCGCCACCTTGGTCGTACGCTTGGAGTGATGCCCGGACCATGCTGTCCTCGCCCATATGTTTGTCAATTTCTATCTTCGCATTGCAGAAATGGAGCCCCTCTGTGAAGTCATCAATGACATAGTAAAAAATGCTTTAAAAAAGTGCTCTCTCTTTGTCATTGATGATGTCATCCAAAAATACCAAAAAAAGAAAGCGTCCTCTCTGCTATTCCCCCCCTTGCAAAACTATAAATTGAGGTCTTGGGGATGACCGAAAGAGCGACAACGAGCAATCTTGACGAGGACGATACATTGATTGAGAACTAGGAGACTCTATTCCACGAGACAAAGAGACATCATTTTGTCCAACTCAAGGAAGGGGATACGTTGAAGGACTCTCATCCTCTTCTACCTTGTTCCAAGAAGAGAATACAGTGAAGAACTCTATCATATTCTATCATACCTCTACACTTGTCTCTATTCTGTCATGACCTTGAAGAAATAGAATTCAAAACCAGAAATCACAAATGACCCTACTAACGTGGAAGCAACAGTTGCACGGGAGTCACTAATGGAGTCACAGGCACGGATGACAACCCTTTACCAAGCGCGATACCAAAGGATTTTTTTCTAAAAAATTTCTATCCAAATTCAATAGAAATAAGATAAGTCTGTTGAGAAATAGTGACTTAAGACCAAGAAACTTGGTTGCAAGAACTGGGAAGTTAGAGACCCCAAAATCTAGATAGCCCTAGTTAAATTCCAAGGAGAATATTTCATTATGTAAAACTCAAGTGTCGATTCCTACTAGAATTAAGCATCACTTGAAAGTTGCATGATTGATTGAAGTCATAACTGCTTGTAGACATCAAACTTGTTTGTGTTCTTCTAGTTTAGATCTTGATTGAATTAAGTGTTAAAACATGTAAAAATTGAGGAGTGCTATACCTCCCCCAAGGATAGTTGTTGAATCCCCATACCGATGGCGAGAGGTCTCCCAATAGGGATTGTATTAAGTAGGAGGTGGATAGGGTGCAATGGGGGGCTCTGGCTAGTAAATCCATTTTTGCACCTAGGAACTACTTCATCCCTTGTATGGCCCGAGTTCTACTTGGGACACCTATAAATGCTAGCTATAGATGGATTTGATCTTGGTGACGTGCAAATGCACTGGATGAGGTAGCATGCGAACTTGTAATTTTTTTTCTTTTCTCATGTATGGACAGGAGAACACACATTATGGAATATAATCAATGAATTTGTTTTACTCTAATTGTATGTCGGTGACTAAATTACATAAACAAACAACTTTGCATAAAGGGGTTTTAATTAATGAATCTATTTTTATATGTTTCAGGTAATGTGGTAGGTTATTAGATAACTAAGAACTTCCATAGAGGGAAGCATGTGGATGGATTCCCGATGAATCGAGTCCTATGGCAGGGTGGTCTAGGTTAGCCAAGAGGTTTCCCCAAAAACAAACGCTAGGAAGAAACTCTAGGAAGGGCCAATTCGCTGACTTACCTAGGGTTATGGATTCTACGGATTATGGATGGAGAATGCAAGTGATGTGGATTCTAGATTGCATCTATGATCCTTCTCCACTATACGGAGAAAGAAAATGGATGATAAGCAATGGAATTTGTTATATCGATGCAAGCTGTCTTACCTTCCTTGAAAACAATTTGAAGAGGATAAGATGGATGGAAAACCTTAAAGTTGTGAAGGTTTATTTATTCCATGAAGCTAGAGTGAATTAAACTTTATTCACTAGAGGTCGGGAGGTTAAACTAAATCAATATATTTACGAGGAAGCGACAAAGGTTATCCCAGTAGACCGAATTGTAGTTGTTGGTTGCTCTAAACGCCGCAATTACATCAAAGATGGACTTCTTGATCTTCTTTAACATAACGATTTTCAGATATCCATTCTTCAAAGCCTGATTATTACCCAATGGATGTATACAAATACCATGCCTAGATTATATTAGGGAAATCTTCTCTCCCAAATAACCAGTCATCCCAAAAATAAACCATGTATTTATCTCCTACATCAAAAGAAATTATTTTGTCTACTCATTGAACATGAACCATTCTAGCAATTAAGATCACGATTCAGTAGATATATAAAAACTCCATGGTTAGATTCATTCATTCAGAAAAACTCTATCATGATGTAATCTTCTTTGAAAATTTAATATAAAGCATTTCTATCCTTCTAAAATGATTTCTCTTTGAAAAGATATAAGCAAATTGTATGGTAAGATTCATAGAGCTAACTAGAGAAAATCTTATGATACCACAAGAAGTTGTTCCTACCCTTAATGCTACTGAGATCCAATAAAAAATGTTCTTGCTTAAGCAAATTAAATCATCTGAGTTTGATGGCCAAGGCAAAAACATTGAGGTTGAAGAAAAAATATGGGTTGAGTCCAGGGAAGATTATTTCATTGCTGCTGGAATTAACCCAGCTAATCAAGCAATGATGGGAAAGTTAAAGCTAATAGGAGAAGCCCGAATTTGGTGGAAACAATGGTGCAAAGACCAAGGAATCTCTGAAGTGTCTGTTAGTTGGGACATACTAAAGGATGCAGTGCGAGGCTGGTATCTTCCACCAGCATACCGCACACAAAAGATAAATGAATTCGTTGGTCTAAAGCAACTTGGAATGACACTAGAAGCCTTGAGAGTGGAATTTTGGTGCCGAGAAGTGCTTTAAAATAGCTAAAAATTATGAATATCAAGGGAAAAATATTCAACGTCAAAGGCGGCGGCTCGATCTAGGACGATTTTAAGCACCAAAGTGCTTTAAAGGCGCTCGAGCGACACTTGTTGATTTTTCATAATTTTTTAGATAGTCATGCGGATTGACACGAGTTACCGATCAATGTGGGATGCCAAGCCAGACGCCCAGGATTTTTCAAAGCTCGATTCCGAGTCCGGATGGGGAAATGGCGAAGAAACCGGTCAAGATGCAAAGGGGTGGACTTATTTTTGGCCAAAGTGGGCATGACCTTTAGGAGCCCAATTTTAAATGTCACATGAAAGGAAGATGAAAATGAAGATGCCAAAATTGTGGAGAGAGAGCATGCAGTATGGCGCCGATTTTTTTGCTTGGAGGATGGAGATGCATCATGCAACCTCAATACAACCCCCCCCCAAAGATTATTGGCAGTCATTCCCCTCTGGATGCTGATCATATCGCCTGTCTTCGCTCCTCCATTGGCAATCTCTATGAAGAATTCTGATTTCAGTCTTTCTCTCTCCTCCCTCTCTCTCCCCTAAAGGCAGATTCATGTGGTGAAGAGGAAGAAGAAGAATGGATGATGGATGCTTGCCCAATGAAGACCGGGTTGCTCCATGGTGTAAGAAGATTGAAGATTGCTGAATGTGGACTGTCATGAGCACTAATGGTGGCTGGAAATCAGTCCCGAAATATGGCAAATAAAAACCCGCAACCCGCAAAAGAACGGTAATCTCATTTCTATGAAGGAAAATGGTGTTTTTATGCAATTCGCTTGATGCATTCTTGTTCCCATGAGATGATAATGTATTATAATGTTGTCTTCAATGTCTTTCAACTGTTAATGCTCAAAAAATCAGAAAATCATAAGTGTTGTGGATGAAATTAGTAGTGAAAAAACCCGTAAATATGCAAAATATGGGGAAATTGGGTGTTTTTGAGATATCAATGGAAAATATCATAAGACACACCAACTAAACTTGTCTTTTTGCTGCAAATGAACCTAAGGGCCATAGGCCATAACCCATTTTGAATTTTCATTCATTAAATATTGGAAAAAATAAGAGAAAAATAGGAAAAATAAGGAAAAAATAGGAAAAAAATAGATTTTGAGTGTCGAAAATTAAGGAAAAATAAGAACCATGTTTGTGGATGTATGGGGGGTCTGAAGTATGAGGTTTAGCCTCAGTTCAGCCCTACCTTTATGTTTTAGTGAGATTTTATGGCTTTTATGCAATAAAAATGTGGAAAATGAACCCTAAACCTATGCAATATGCACCACCTAAACGGGTGAGGGGGTAGAGTGTATGAAAGGTGTGTAAATGTTGAATGAAATGATGAAAAGCTTGCTGTTTTTTTATGCATACCATATAGATCGGTTGATAATTAAAGATTAAGAACCTAGTAGCACGAGGGTTTCTCGGTGCTAGGTTCATGCAACACTGCATATGAGTGATAGAGAAATTCATGGAAAGAATGCTTTTGCACTGAGCACCAATGTTGATTTTCTTAATTGTTTGAGCACGTGGACATTCACAATTTGCATGAAGCATGAAATTTAAGAAGTATCAGATAATATCTCTTGGATGCATAGCAATTGCTTTTTAGAGGAATATGACCAACGTTGAGTGAGTAAGGTTGTCCAAGCTATAGGCTAGGCATTGGGTCTAAAGGGAAAGTAAAGTGAGGAAGCATGGTATATCTCCTGGAAATACGCGAATCATAAAAGAGAGGAGTTTGTATTCGTATGTTATATATATGTTTAGCGACGCATCGAGGGGCCAATCCCCAAGGTGTAGGAGAGTCACAGTGAGGTAGCGGCATTCAGCCGTTGGAGGACCTCCTATGTTTGTGCTTCATGCTATTTGGCAATGTGATGGGACTCCCTCTGAGGAGTGTTGATTGGGTTAGAGTTGGACTACAAGACGTAGTACAAATGCAAGATGTTTAGGAATATGATGTATGTGTCATCCACGCTCCTGGCCGCGAGGCCGTGGGGTTGTTGAGCGCATGATAGAGGTCCAGCTAGTGCATGAGCCAGTGCCGGCCCATTTTAGGTCCCATCAGTGGTGCGTCTGTCGGGAGCCGCTTAGAAGTGGCGGTCCTCGAATCCTGGTTGTCTAGGGACCAATTAGCAATTTATGCCAAAGGATACTGAGATTGATCCGTTATTTATCGATAAGCATCGTCTAGCAGAAATCCAAAAGCAAGAAAGAGACGAAAGAGCTAGGCGAGATGCTGAAAAATTTTAGGAGATATTCCCCTAACCGTAGCGGTGCTGAACCCTTATGAGGGAGTGGATCTAGTGGTCTAGGTGCCACAAGCAGTAAGTTAGGAGAAGGTGGAAGCTCTAGTGCTCCCCTTTCTTCCATAAGCCAGCCTACATCAAGTGCGGGAGGTGCAACCCCACCATCCCCTATTCCTAGTGAAAATCCAATTCTTATCATGGCGAAGCCTATTGCAATTCCTGCAGGAACAACGGATTTTCCGGCTCTAGGTTACCCGCTACCCATTTTTAATGGGCTAGTTGAGGAAGATGCGGAACTCCACATTAGGGAGTTTCAAAAGCTGATGTTTAACTGTCGCATCCAAGAAGAAGGACATTTAATGATGTTCTTCAACATGACTCTCAAAGGAAGAGTTGCCATATGGTATCATGGTTTAGAAGCCAGAACCATATTGAATATTGATGCATTTTATGGAGCTTTTCGAAGGGAGTTTGCCCCTGAAAGGGGTGGGCAATATTGGTTGCGTGTACTCAACGTGACCCGCCAAGAACCACACGAGGATATTCGTGCTTATGCGAAGAAAATAAAAGAGGTTTTCTGTAAGTTGGACACCTCTATTCCTATCCCCGCAGATGCCCAACTGCAATATTTCCTACATGGTTTGGACTTTAACATCCAATTGCAGTTGAGTAGTGTCCCTTTGGGAGATATAGATAGTGCCATTACACGAGAATCCTGACTACAAGCAGCCTATGCCTCTCAAGGGAATTCGAATATGGGCCTAGCACTGGGAAACAATATGGCGATGGCCAATGGCAGTAGTGGCCAAGGGATAACGATTGCTAATCCTAATGGGAGAGGGAACATGATGCAGAATGTGCCTATATTACCAGCTTTCCCTAGCATGTCGATGCCTACGGGCAGTCAAATGGCTCCAAATGGTGGAGGCCAGGCAGTCAATTCTAATACCATGCCTGTGGCTCAACAACCAGTGCCTAATCGAATTGTTAGGCCAATGGAACGACAGGCTAATGATCAAGGATACGAGTCGAGCGTTTCCAATGTTCTTGGCGAGGTTAAGGACATGATGAAGCATTATACCGACATGAATACGGAGCAGTATCGACAAATAGCTGTTGATGTTAACTTCCTTAAAAAACAACAAAATTTGATAGGAAGTAGATACCCAGATGAGGGTGCACCTTCGCGGTTTAGTTGCAAATGGTGTGATGGGCAACACTATCCAAGATATTGCCCAAATGTCAAGTGCGACATCTGTGGAAAATCCAGCCATTTAGCAGCCACTTGCTGGAGTAAGATCAGTTCCCTCCAGTGAGGTAGTCGGCAACCAGGGCCTGTTAATCATCGTGCGCAAGGAAATGATTCCTAGCGAGAAGATGGGCCTAAACAAATACTCCAACGACCAAAGACTACAGTGGAGGAGCTACCTAGTGGTAGTGGGGTTAGTTTGATTGAGGCTATACGCATTAATGACGCTGAAACCTCTAATCTGCGAGCTATCCTTACAAGAGATCAAAAGGGTAGAGAAGCCGACAAGGATAAGCCTATCGATGGAAACCCTAAACAAGGTGACAAAGGAACGCAAGTTTTGGATCCTGCCATGGAAGGGGGACCTTTCAAGCCCGTGGAGAGTAAAGCCGATGTTAAGAAGGATAAGGAACCACCAAAGAAAAAGGTGAAAGTTAAAAAAGAGGCAATAAAGCCGGTTCAGCGACCTAAAGAGCGGATGGTTTGGCATGAAAAGCGAACTCTATCAAACTATCATGAATTCGATTTGGCGAGCTCGCTTTGTGAAGTCAAGCCGGATGTGAATCTTTTGCAGCTTATTAAGCTTTCTCCAGGAGTACGCAAGGAATTTAGAAAGATCCTACGTACTGGGTATATCGTAGAACCTTTGGGTATTGCACGAGTTGGTGATGACTGGTTCGAGCATGCTGAGAAGCATTGCCCAAGGGTTGCAGCCTATGTCGATGGGATATTAGTAGATTATGCCATTGTCGACACGGGATCATCTGTTAACATTATGAGTTCTGAACTGATGGAAAGGTTGGGTCTTGCGATCAAGAAAGATACCTCCACAATTCTCAGAATGGCAGATAATAGTTTGAGACAGCCAGAAGGCTGCATTACTAAGGTCCATGTCATTGTTGCAAATGTAGAATGCCTGTTGGACTTTAGGGTGATTCGTTTTGCATGGCGTCCAAGTTACCAAGTATTACTTGGATGACCTTGGATCTTGCAAGCGGACTGCCAAGTAGATATACCCTCCGGTCAACTAATATTCGGTAGAGGTGCCCAGCATGTGGTGGTTGATGCTTATCCTGAGTCCCCACAGAGTGAGAGAGCTCCTCTATCCTCTACAGAATTGGAGACATTAGAAGATTTATCTGCCATTGAGACATCATCAAGTGATGAGTCCAAGGAGGGATCCACCACGGAAGACATCTATCAGATCACTTTGAACGAGCCGATAGAGGCCCAAGATCGCATAAGAGATGCAGATGTTATCGAGCTAGACCTTGGTACACCTGATGAGTCGCGACCAATTAAATTAGGTTCTATGCTCAGCACAGCAGAAAGGGAGGACTATGTGTCCTTGATTCAAGAATTCCGCAATAACTTTGCCTAGAGTTATGATGAGCTGAGAGGCATTCCTCCTAGTCTTGCTGTTCATACAATTCCGTTGAAAGAGGGCAGTCGTCCTGTGCGTCAGAAAGTAAGGCGTAGCCTTTCGAACTGAGGGACGGTCTGTTTGAAGAGTTACAGAAGCTTCGGAAAGCGGGTTTGATTTTTCCTGTGCAACACACGGAATGGTGTTCACCAGTTGTGATCAGAAAGAAGAAGAATAATCAAATCTGATTATGTGTAGACTTTAGGGAGCTGAATAAGCAAACACTTAAGGACTACTACCCGTTGCCATTTATTGACCAGATTTTGGATCAATTAGGGGGTAGGGAGATATATTCGTTTATGGATTGCTTTGCAGGATATAACCAGATGGCAATTGCAGAAGAGGACAAGTTGAAAACAACTTTTATTACTGTCTTTGGTACTTTTGCGTACCATGTGATGGCCTTCGGTTTATGCAATGCGCGTGGTTCGTGGCAACGAACAGCAAATAACACATTCGGTGACATATCCCCTGAAGAGTTGAAGGTGTTTATTGATGACTTAGGGGCCGCCACCGTGAGAGAAAGGCAGTTGATCATTTTAAGAAAATGCTTTGAGCGTTGTAGACAATTTTGTATCGCTCTAAACCCACGGAAGTGTGTTTTCGGTGTACCCTATGGGCTCTTGTTGGGTCATGTGGTCAGTTCGGTAGGAATTGCGACAGATCTCGAGAAGGTCAAAGTTATAGTTGCCATGGGTCCACCACGCACTCCGAAAGAAGTTCATAGCTTTCTGTCTTCGGTTGGTTATTACCGCA
Source organism: Lygodium microphyllum (assembly GCF_053477565.2). NCBI lineage: Eukaryota > Viridiplantae > Streptophyta > Polypodiopsida > Schizaeales > Lygodiaceae > Lygodium > Lygodium microphyllum. The sequence goes on from NC_141139.1 coordinate 67,199,569, forward strand.
AATTTATAAACACCTTGGCAGAAAGAATGTTGCCGCTTACAAATCTATTGTCCTTTAGCTGTTTGTTTGTATGGGGTGACCCTTGTAAGGTAGCATTCAAGGATGTGAAACAGGAGCTAGTAAAAGCTCCCATTTTGAAAGCACCTAAAAGAGGCGAGGTGTTCTATATATTTTCAGCAGCCACCATGCATAGTATCAGCTACTGCTGTTTAGCCCAAATTTGGGAAGAAAAATGGTACCACCCGATTGCTTTTGCTAGCCAGAAGCTAGGGTATCCGAAATCAATTATACCTACATGGAGAAGTTGTGTCTGGCGATGGTCTTTGGGACCAAGAAATTCAAGCATTATGTTCTCTATGAGAAAGACGTGCTTTATACGAAGGCGGAGGGGCTTTGATTATTGATGAATAAGCTGCTGCCGCCTGATCGTCTAGCAAAGTGGTTAATCACTTTGCAGGAGTTTGATTATGAAATCAGGAGTAAGCCACCAAGATTACAGGGCATTGTGGAATGTCTTGTGGACTTTGGGGAGCCGAAAGAATCTGTGGCTAAAGGTAGTGACATGGAGTTGTTATTTAAAATAGATACTATGTCTATTCCCTCCTGGTATGCTGCAATAACACGTTATTTATCGACGGGAGAGGTTGGATCCGAATTATCTAAAGCTGAGAGAAGGAAAATTAAGCAGCAGGCATTAAAGTTTGCCTTGATCGCAGGTATATTATATCGGCAAGGGGTTGATGACATCTCGCCGATGTGTGATGCCTGATGAGGTGCCATTCATTTTGGAAGAGTGCCATGATTCTGCTTGCGGAGGCCATTTTGCTGGACGGCTTACAGCACAAAAGGCTTTAAGAGCAGGTTACTGGTGGCCTGCCATTTTCTAGGATGCGTTCACGTATGTTAAAAGATGTGATATTTGTCAACAACATGATAGTCAAGAGAATAGGAAAAGACCACTCACCCCTATTATGGCGATACTTCCATTTGAGAAGTGGGGAATAGACTTTGTGGGTCCTATTACTCCGTCGTCGACTGTGCAAAAGAGGTATATTATTGTAGCAAGTGACTACTTCACAAAGTGGTCAAAAGCACGTGCAACAAGGAAAGATGATGCTAAAGAAACTGCTAGTTTCCTTTTAGAGCAGATAATATGCCGTTTTGGTCCACCGAAAGAATTGGTGTTGGACCGTGGAACCCATTTCTTGAATAAGGTGATCAAAAGCTTGACAGAGGCTTGGCAGATCAAGCATAACAAAACAACCCCTTTTAATCCACAGGCAAATGGGCAGGTTGAAAGTACCAACAAGCAGCTTGTGGGTATCCTATCGAAAGTCGTATCTGAAAAGAAACGCGACTGGGATAAGAAGCTATATGTGGCAGTATGGGCATATAATACCACGTTCAAGCGAGCCACTGGCCACACACCGTTTAAACTAGTTTATGGTGAAGAGTGCGTTTTACCCTTAGAAATTGAGTTACCGACTATTAGATTCGCAATAAACCATTCTTTGGGTAATGAGGATGCCCTATTAGAGCGATTTACAACCTTAGCACACCTGGATGAAATTAAGTTGCAAAGCCTATTACATCAAGAGGTGGCTAAACGTTGCATGAAACAGTTGCATGATCTAAAAGCAAAGAAGTACACCTTTAAGAAGGGACAACTGGTTTTATATTATGATGCGCGCAGAGAGCTTTTCCTAGGAAAATTGGAGACTAAATGGGATGGACCCTACGAAATCGTTAGGTTAGGGAAGAATAAGTCTACAGCCCTATTAGCTGATTTACAGGGAGTGGAGTTTAAGAATAAGGTTAATCTTAATAAGATTAAACCTTACTATTTCTAAGTCTGCTAATACAAAGGAAATGCATTGCAGGTCCATGCTAGGAATGATCTGAGACCTGCGGAAAAGAGTTTAAAAGACGGTTGATGGGTCGATTAATCCCTTATTTGGAGCACCCATATTTGGAGCAAAGATACCATCAGGGGAAACTCATTTGGTGGAGCAAAGGATATAAGGTGATTGAGCAAGAGGACGGAACTTTTGTGTGGGAGATCAATGTCTTCTGCCACCATCACTGTCTGCGACTGTTGACGAGTATCCCTGTTGAGTTCAATGAAGAAGGTGGGATGGAGCCGTCAGTTCATCCTCTCAACATGCTAAACTTTGATTACCATAATTTTGAATAGAGGAGTTCGCAATGGCCAGCTGTGTAAACCCATTATGGACGTATACATTATATTTTGATGGAGCGTCCAGGGGCCCTCATAGAAAAGAAAGTGTGGGAATAGTAATCCGAGACCCCCAACGAAGAGTTACGATGAAGTTAGCTGCTTATCTCGGGGTAGGATTCACTAACAATATGGTGGAGTATAAAGCCTTGATTATGGGACCGTATAATGCCAAGCAATGTGGTATTCGTCGATTGTTAGTAAAAGGGGATTCCCAGTTGATCCTGAATCAGCTAGATGGGACATACACAGTGCGGAATCCCATTCTTTGTATGTATCATCGGACTGCGATGACCCTACTTGAGGAGTTTGAGAGAGTGTCTTTTCAGCTGATCCTAGGTTACTGGAATCAGTTTGCGGATTCACTAGCAAATCTTGCTTATGAGGAAGATCTCTTCTTTAATTGTGGTCCTAGTTTGGATATATGTGATCAATGATGAAACATGACCCGGTCGCTTGTGGGGGATGTTATCAGAACATGCAATATATGGCAGACGATGGTTGATATGGGTGATGCAAAGAGTAGCCGAGACCAATCTACCGTTACTATCTGGGACCCATAGGTTGATTAGACATCATATTATGCGTACGCCTCTTGCTATCTATGCAGGAGGGATGGGTCATAACCTCATGCATTTAGTTTAGGGCTACAAGCCTATTTTTCCTCCTTGGAAAGGAGCTTATGATTGTATATTTGTGCTATTCCGAGGAAGGATGTGTAGGTGTTACTTTGTTCTATTTCATTAGGCTAAGAGGGCCAATTCAATTTTGTAGTGAAGTGTTTTATTTCATTAGGCCAAGAGGGCCAGTTGTCTGTTTAGTGCGGGTGCAGTTAATGGTATCTTGTTTGAGTTTTGTGCTAGACAGGTTTGAAAGAAGAGCTTGCAGGGAGCCTTTGTCGCGACATCGACGCTTCTCGTGGCCCTATCCAGGTGGTATCTATCCTTTATGAGTACTGTTGTTGTTTGTTATATGTGGTTGAGTACTTGTTAAGGGGTTTTTTCGTTTCTTGTTGGGGACCGGCGTCCAAGGCATGAAGTCCCAGGTTTAGGTTCAGTATGTTTGAGGGAGGTCGGAGTAGTCATTGCCTCCTATAAAGACATTGCTCAACACTGAAAGACCTGTTTTAGAAGGGGGTCCTAGTGACCCTGTTCTGCTAACCTTCTAGGCAGCCATTCCAGGAGTTCCTGTTAGTTGTGAGGTAGTTAGAGAAGCCTGCCGAAAAAAAAAATGAGGATAAAGGGAAAAAAAACCTGAATATTTGATAAGATAATAAATAAATACGAAGGTGTGTAAAAAGGGGTTCTAACCCCTATCAAAGAAAAGAAAAGAAAGAAAAATTTATGGGCAGTTGATCATCGCCTTGCGAAGGCCTGGTAGGTTCCTAGGGATGAGTCAAACCCGGGGCCGATGCCTTGTCTTCCTAGGGGTGGCTTCTAGCTGAAAAAAAATTAATTAAGGAAGGTTGGAGCGAAAATAAAAGTGAGTGTTAGAAAAGGATTAAGTGTCGCCTTGCGAGGGCTTGGTAGGTTCTTGGGTACCGAGACATGTCCTGAGGCCGATGCCCTGTTCTCCTTGGGCCACTACGCTCAGCTCCCTCCTTTTTACATACCCGAGTATATCACTCAAATAAAGCCCTCAAGGAAAAGGTGCTGCAAGAAAATACTACTTGATCAGGCTATAGGAGTCCTCGCCTAGTAGGAGCTCCTAGTTGTGTTATCCTTAGTTATGTAGGTAGTTCAGACCACCACTTAGGGCAACCTCTTTGACAGTTCTTTTTAGTTTGGCCATATTCCAGCAGTTGGTTAGTGACTCGCTTCGGATCTTCTCTTAGATGATGCAAGGCCTACTCCTTGTGGATGTCATGCCTTGGTTTGTCAGGGGGTAGGGGGAGCATTGTGCTGAGTTTTATCGCCTATTTGTTTTGTATCAGCTTGATGCTTCTTTGGTTGTTTATGTGCAGATATGTTCGTGGATTCGACGGGTTGAGTCGCCCTATCCCGTGGTCGCCAATGAGAGCGGAATTTTGGTGCCGAGAAGTACTTAAAAATAGCTAAAAATTATGAATATCAAGGGAAAAATATTCAACGTCAAAGGCGGCAGCTCGATCTAGGACGATTTTAAGCACCAAAGTGCTTTAAAGGCACCTGAGCGACACTTGTTGATTTTTCATCATTTTTCAGACAGTCGTGCAGGTTGACACGAGTTACCGGTCAATGCGGGATGCCAAGCCGGACACCCAAGATTTTTCAGAGCTCGATTCCGAGTCCGGATGGGGAAATGGCCAAGAAACCGGTCAAGATGCGAAGGGGTGGACTTATTTTTGGCCAAAGTGGGCATGACCTTTGGGAGCCCAATTTTAAATGTTACATGAAAGGAAGATGAAAGTGAAGATGCCAAAATCGTGGAGAGAGAGCACACAGTATGGCGCCGATTTTTTCGCTTGGAGGATGGAGATGCATTATGCAACCTCAATGCAACCTCCCCCTCCCAAAGATTATTGGCAGTCATTCCCCTCTGGATGCTGATCATATCGCCTGTCTTCGCTCCTCCATTGGTGGTCTCTATGAAGAATTCTGATTTCAGTCTTTCTCTCTCCTCCCTCTCTCTCCCCTAAAGGGAGATTCATGTGGTGAAGAGGAAGAAGAAGAATGGATGATGGATGCTTGCCCAATGAAGACCGGGTTGCTCCATGGTGTAAGAAGATTGAAGATTGCTAAATTTGGACTATCATGAGCACTAATGGTGGCTGGAAATCAGTCCCGAAATATGGCAAATAAAAACCCGCAACCCGTAAAAGAATGGTAATCTCATTTCTATGAAGGAAAATGGTGTTTTTATGCAATTTGCTTGATGCATTCTTGTTCCCATGAGATGATAATGTATTATAATGTTGTCTTCAATGTCTTTCAACTGTTTATGCTCAGAAAATCAGAAAATCATAAGTGTTGTGGATGAAATTAGTAGTGAAAAAACCCGTAAATATGCAAAATATGGGGAAATTGGGTGTTTTTGAGATATCAATGGAAAATATCATAAGACACACCAACTAAACTTGTCTTTTTGCTGCAAATGAACCTAAGGGCCACAACCCATAACCCATTTTGAATTTTCAGTTATTAAATATTGGAAAAAATAAGAGGAAAATAGGAAAAATAAGGGAAAAATAGGGGAAAAATGGATTTTTGAGTGCCGAAAATTAAGGAAAAATAATAACCATGTTTTTGGATGTATGGGGGGTCTGAAGTATGAGGTTTAGCCTCAGTTCAGCCCTACCTTTATGTTTTAGTGAGTTTTTATGGCTTTTATGCAATAAAAATGTGGAAAATGAACCCTAAACTTATGCAATATGCACAACCTAAACGGGTGAGGGGGTAGAGTGTATGAAAGGTGTGTAAATGTTGAATGAAATGATGAAAATCTTGCTAGTTTTTTATGCATACCATATAGATCGGTTGATAATTAAAGATTAAGAACCTAGTAGCACGAGGGTTTCTCGGTGCTAGATTCATGCAACGCTGCATACGAGTGATAGAGAAATTCATGGAAAGAATGCTTTTGCACTGAGCACCAATGCTGATTTTCTTAATTGTTTGAGCATGTGGACATTCACAATTTGCATGAAGCATGAAATTTAAGAAGTATCAGATAATATCTCTTGGATGCATAGCAATTGCTTTTTAGAGGAATATGACCAACGTTGAGTGAGTAAGGTTGTCCAAGCTGTAGGCTAGGCGTTGGGTCTAAAGGGAAAGTAAAGTGAGGAAGCATGGTATATCTCTTGGAAATATGCGAATCATAAAAGAGAGGAGTTTGTGTTCGTATGTTATATATATGTTTAGCGACGCATCGAGGGGCCAATCCCCAAGGTGTAGGAGAGTCGCAGTGAGGTAGCAGCATTTAGCCGTTGGAGGACCTCCTATGTTTGTGCTTCATGCTATTTGGCAATGTGCTGGGACTCCCTCTGAGGAGTGTTGATTGGGTTAGAGTTGGACTACAAGACGTAGTACAAACGCAAGATGTTTAGGAATATGATGTATGTGTCATCCACGCTCCTGGTCGAGAGGCCGTGGGGTTGTTGAGCGCATGATAGAGGTCCGGCTAGTGCATGAGCCAGTGCCGGCCTGTTTTAGGTCCCGTCAAGCCTATTACTCAAAGTTTGTAACACTTCTCACATATACAACGTCTATGGACTTGCGCAATAAGTACACAAGGTTTGCCTCAGATTGGATGATCCTCTGAACACACGGCTTGAAGCAATGCATCCATCCAACCTCCAAGATGCTTTGATAAGAGAAAGAGCGATCATATAGGAGCACCAGTACAAACCAAGAAACAATAAGCCTTGGAATAATAATTTCCAAAATAGAAATATAGCTAGGGCCTATGCAAAAAGAGCCCAAGGTCAATTCTAATCTGCTAATAGCAAGAAGGCTAAGACATCGGCAATGGAGAACTTTATTGGTGGTAATAATGATACTTTTACGTGCTATTATTGTAATGAACCTAGCCACATCCAAAGGCGATGCCCAAATCTCGGACAGAATGAACGCCAAAGCAAGTTCTGTAACAACCAGAGCTGGACAGCCGCATCCAGAGGAAGAGTTGCTGGCATAATCCTCAAGGAAGTAGAATATTTTGAAGGCCCCACCTTGGAAACCAACATGGAAAGAGCAAGAATTCACGCCTCTAGCTCAACAAGAAGGGATCAAATTGAAAATTCTCAGTAATTCAAACACCATCAACCTATAACGGTAACCGCTTTAAAAATTTGATTGATTGTGGAAGCACACATTCATTCATATCACCAAGGTGTCCTAGAAAACTAAACATAGACATACTGCATGCGCCTAAGGTGATAGTTGAGTTAGCTGATGGAAAAGAAGTTTCCTCAAAACAACATACAAGTAAGGTGGAGTTTAATCTGGATGGCAATCAAACCAACATGAAATTCAGAGTGATGAACCTGGGAACCTATGAGTGCCTGTTAGAAATGGACTAGTTAATTCCCAATGAGGCTCATATTCATTGTGAAAAGGGCCAAGTCACATTCTTGAATCTTGTAGGACAACAAGTGACCACACAAGGAGAAGCAAGAAAACCAAAGATTCAATTAGCGAAAGCATCTCGAATCACTAAAGGTTTAAGAAAAGGCTCACCTATATACCTAATCAAATTAAATAAGACTGAACATGATAAAGAAGTTGAAGATGAACCATTGCGGCTAAGGAATATATTGACATATTTCCTGAAGAATTAACTAAACTTCCACCACAAAGAGAAGTCGACCATGAAATCAAGCTAGTTCCAAGAGCTACACCAGTTGCAAGGTGACCATATTGAATATCCATTTTGAAAGCCATAGAACTAAATGAACAACTCAAACAGCTCTTAGATCATGGATACATTAGACCCAGTAACTCACCTTGGGGAGCTCTAGTGTTATTTGAGAAAAAGAAAGATGGGACTCTCCGTCTTTGCATTGATTATTGAGGGCTAAATTGGAACAATAAAAAATAAGTATCCGATTGCAAGGATCGACAAACTACTTGATGGACTACAAGGAGGGAATATTTTCTCCAAGATTAATCTCAAATCAAGGTATTACTAGATCATATTCAAGTAAGAAGACATCCTAAAAATCGCTTTTAGCACAATGTATGGTCATTACAAGTTTATTGTAATGTCATTTGGATTGACTTATGCCCCTGCTACCTTCACAGATTAGTGCAAGATATTTTCAAACCTTATCTTGATTCTTTGACGACATCTTAACATATTCCATGGATGAAGGAAGCCATGAGTCACAACTGCGGACAATTCTTGAGACAATGCGGTCTCACAAGTTGTATGCTAAGAAAAAGAAGTGTGAATTCTTCAAGAAGCAAATCAAGTATTTAGGATTTATAGTTTCAATAGAGGGAATTTTAGTAGATTCGGCCAAGGTCAATGTACAAGACTAGTTACCTCCAACCACTATAAGCAAAGTTTGTAGCTTTCTGGGTTTAACAGGATGGTATCGGGTCTTTATCAAGAATTATGCCTTGACTTCTGCACCCCTCACCGACCTACTCAAGAAGCAAGTTGCCATTAAATGGACCCACCCAAGTTGAAAAGTCTTAAATGGATCTTCACTCAACTAGATCTAAATATGAGTCAACGTCGATGGACTAAAGCCTTGCAAGAGTATGATTTTGAGATCAAATATAGACTAGGCAAAGAGAATGTAATTGCAGATGCTTTAATCCACAAATCATTTCTCAATGCACTTATCTCAAAAGAGCCTCTTAGAGCTCAAACACTAACTACAAGGATATCAATGCCTAGCGATCCCATCACCGAGCTAGCCAAGGAGAAGGCAAATAATGATCCCAAATATCAACAAATGCTAAAGGAAATTCAGAATAAAGAATAAAATTCTAAGCTTAAGACAAAGTATCTTAACTTCTTTGTTGATGAAGGGCTTGTCTACTTCAGGACAAGATTATGTATTCCTTGAAATCAAGATCTTAATAAGAAGATACTATGGAAAGCTCATCATTCCCATTTTCAAGACATCCTAGCTATGCCAAAACTCTCAATGCAGTTAAGAAAAGCTATCATTGGGAAAAGCTCAAAAGTGACGTACTAAAATATGTAATTGAATGCTTAAGTTGCCAACGAATAAAAGCTAAACGAGTTAAGATGCCAGGAAAGCTACAACCACTTAATATTCCTGAAATGAAATGGAAATTCATTAGTATGGATTTTGTAGTTGGATTACCCTCAATTCAAGGAGGATACAACTCAATCATGGTTTTTGTGGACATGTTGACTAAGATTACCCACCTTATTTTGATCAAAACCAGCTACAAAGCCTTAGATATTGCCAGATTATTTATCAAAGAAATCTTTAGACTTCATGGTGTTGGGGTAAAGGCGCCTCCGCCGTGCCGCCCCGTGTATTACTACACTGACAGTACCCGCCACGCACACTGCAGGTGGCGGGCGCCTGTCACGTCACTTTATTCTTTACATTCATTTTTTAGTGACTAGTAAATAAAGGAAGGCCCGGTCACACATTGTGACTGTTGGAGATCCCATTTCTTGTCTCTCTCTTTCTTGCTCTTGCTCTCCCGCCATAGCTCGTGTGCAAGCTTCGATCCTTCTCACCTTTCAACTGGTATCAGAGCTTGGCTTCCTCTTGCTCAAACTCAACTTGGAGCTTCTCTACCTTCGCATCGACTCCCTTCATGCATTGGATCTCCATCCCGGCAGCCATATCCGATCTCCCCAAGCTCCCGTCACTCCCCGGCTTCTTAAGCACCTTCCCGGCCTATTGAGGCACCTTCAAGGCATTGATACTGAGGTATTTGATCATTCTTTCAGGGTTTTATTTCAGTCTACAGGTTGCAAACAATAAGGGCAGCCATGGCTTCAAACCCTTGAAGCTTATTCTCCTCATATTGTGCCTTACACCTATCAAGGCTCAAAGAGGCTTGTCATAGGCCTTTGATAGGCCCTTCTTGAGCCCCCCATTACCCCCTTTCCAGCCCATGTGGAGCAGCAGCAAGTTCAGTACCAACAGGGCAGATTGCACCATTTTTTTCCAGGCTGTTAGCACTCGTCTACTTCAGCTCCACACTTGGCCATTGCTTCTTGCTCTCTACCTTGATCAAGAGGGCTATAGACTTCATGTTTGATGCCATTCAAGCTTTGGGCATTGGTCTTGATCATTCGGGGCTGATTTCTTCTGATTTGGGACTGTCATAAACTATCATAACAGGATGAAAACAGGGCAGCACCATTGGCATTAGCATTTGTTGCTTATACTCCATTCCGGTTGTGCTATTTGATGCCCCTATGCGGTCTACATGATGCCTAGTGTCTTGGGAATGTATGCACATGATTATGCCATGATTTTGGTCTAAAATATTGGCTGATTTGGGACTGTTATTTACTGTTATACAATGCTGGAAACAGGGCAGCCACACTTGGCATTGGCATTTGATGCTTATACTCTACTCCGGTTACCTTGTTTGATGCCCGTATGCGGTCTACATGATGCCTAATGTCTTGGGAATGTATGCATTTGATTTGCCCATGATTTGGCATTGTTTTTGGGCTGGAAATTGACAGTTTTGGACTGTTTAGAGCTACTGTACATGAGCGGGCTGAAGCTCATTTGTCACATGTATTGCTCCTCTATCGATACCGGATGTATGCTATGGGTTATGTCATGATGTATTACACTTTGGGGATCGACTTCGAACTCATGATCGTGATTCCAGAATGCTTTTGAGCATCGCATTTGCTCCATTGTTATTGGTTTGTCATTGGCAGTTTGGTCGACTTGACTGGCATTTGGGCCGCTTATGCCTATTGTCTGTACTTGACGGATAAGCTCTATGCATTACATGCTTTGGTCCGTGGTTGATGCCTCTTAGTTCGTCCATGCTTGACAGATATTTTGGAGCTCTAATTTGGATGTTTTGAGCACTTCCGACTCATAGGGATATTGACTTTGTCTTGCTACTGGATGTATTGACTTGACAGAGATCTTGCCATTGGGATTATGTCTTGCTTAGTGGTTGCTACATCAGTTGCTTCATGTATGTCATGCTCTTGGGAAGCGTATGATGCATTGACTTGGTCACTTGTCACTGGTACTTTGTCTTGGGTTGCTTGAGCCCTTAACTCGATTGTATGCCTTTTGTGCCAGTGGGAGCATCTTGCATGCGTACTTGACCTTGAGCAGGGATTACATGCTATTGGAGCAGTCTATATCATTGAGCAGTTATGGATGTATTGAGACTTTGGGATTATACTCCGACAATTGGATGTTGCATTGAGTATATGTCTTGGTTCAGAGGATGCTTATGAGCTAAGTCTCAATTTTGAATCCGCTTTCTTTTGAGCAGACACCTATTTGTGTCAGGTTTTGGCAGTTGGTTCTATATTTTGCCTAGATTGTCTGGGTGTGCCTCTTACTGGCAGATGCTATTTGACATCTCTCGGTGTTATGCTCATGTATCTTCATTGTCATTTGGCTTTGCTTTGTCCTCTTTATGCCGGCTTTGGACCTAGCATTGTTTAGTTGACATTAGATCCAATTTTGGGACTGTTTGCTCTCATTATTGCAATTCTGAAATTTATTACAACAAGCATTTATTGGTGGAATGAGCAGTATTTTTTATGCTAAAATATCCTGATTTGGTAACCCGCACCTAGTACTAAGTGGGCAGCATCTTTTGGCACACTTTTCTTGCCATTTGGAGCTCATTTTAGTGGATTTTGGGCATTTTCTACAGTAAAACAGCTAGTAGTTTTACATTGTCTGTGCATTTCCAGCCTGCATTATGGCATCCTCTTCGATTGATAATGCCATATTTAACATCACAAAGTTGGATGGTACCAACTACTCTTATTGGAAGAGTCAAATTGGGCAGGTCTTGGTGCAGAAATCTCAGATTAAGCCACTTCAATTGAGTGGGGAGCAGCCTGAAACTATGGACAATGACGACTGGCTTGAACTTGATGAGCTATGCAAGTCTACGATTGTATTGTCTCTCACTGAACAGGTACATTATAATGTATTTGAGGAAGCACAGAGTGCATGGGATCTATGGAATAAGATCAAGAATCTTTATGATAAGAAAAGTCTGGCGAGTCAGATGTACTGGTTGAAGTAGCTTATGGATCTGCGCATGAAGGATAATGCGACTATGTCTGCTCACTTGAGCTAGTTCCATGCTATACTGAAGAACCTGACTTCACAGGATATCACCTTTGGAGAGGAAGTAACTCCTCTTTTCTTGCTTGGGACTCTGAATGAGTCATGGGATGTATTCCGCACTGCCCTATGTGCCTCTAGTGCTACTCTGAAACTGAATGATGTTGAGAGTGCTCTTCTGCAGGAAGAGGTTAATCGCAAAAACTTGGATGCCTCTCGTGTTTCACATGCTTTGACAGCTAGAGGCAGGAATGACAGGAATGATCGTGGTAATAAATGTGGCCGTGACTCGCAGAAGGGTTAGTCTAAATCTTGTGGAAAGTCGCGTAGTAAGTCGTGTGGGCACAACGCTAATGTCACTTGTCATCATTGTGGGAAAAAGGGCCATATCAGACCACAGTGTCATGAGTTGCGCAATGAGAAGCGCAAGGATAAGGGCAAAGAGAAAGTACAGGAGAAGTCCTCTGATCGCAGCATAGTACCTACGAAGTCCAACGTCAAGATTGAAGAAATTAATGTCATGCAGACTGAGGATTCAGATGGTAGTGATGAGTTCATATTGTAGCTAGTTCTTCTGATGCTTCACACTTGACTGAGACACCTAGTATGTATGCACAGTGCTGGTTATTGGATTCAGGTGTGTCCTTCCATGTGACGCCTTACCGTGAGTGGTTTCACTCTTACCGTACTATATCTGGATCAGTCAGACTTGGAGATGACAGGTCTCTTGATATTGTGGGCTGTGGAGATATTCAGTTGCAGTTTTCCACTGGCAGTTCCTTTTTGCTTAGGGATGTACGTCATGTACATGCGCTTACGCGTAGTCTTATGTCTGCAGGACAGTTGGATGATGCAGGGTTTCATGTTTGTTTTGGGGATTCTACTTGGAAGATTACCAAAGGCAGACTTGTGCTTGCTAGAGGCACCAAGGCTGGCAGCCTCTATCCTCTTGTTGTATCTAGGTCTTCTGTAGACCATGTTTTGGCAGTGGGCTCTATTCCACATGTATCACTTTGGCATGCCTGTTTGGGGCATATGTCTTTGAAGGGAATGAAAATGTTATCTGGTTTGCAGTATCTTCCGCTTTTGGACTATGCACGTTTTGACTCGTGTGATCATTGTCTTTATGGTAAGCAGAATAGGTCTACGCATAAGAAATCGGGTAGGCCATGCATGAGTGAGCCCTTGTCTTTGGTGCATTCAGATGTTTGTGGGCCCATGCCGTGTATGTCTATGGGTGGCGCGAAGTACTTTGTTACCTTCATTGATGATTTTTCTAGGAAAGTGTGGGCTTATCCCATAAAGCAAAAGTCTGATGTCTTGGCAGACTTTCAGCGTTGGCTTACTCTTGTTGAGAACCAGACTAGGTATAGGCTGAAATGCCTTAGGACTGACAATGGGGGAGAATATGTCTCACGTGCTTTTGAGTAGTTTTGTGATGACAGGGATATTAAGCAGCGTCAGTTGACCGCCCCTTACACCCCCGCCTAGAATGGTTTGGCTGAGCGCATGAACAGGACTATTCAGGAGCGTGTCCGCTCTATGCTTAGCCATGCAGGCCTACCACAGAGCTTTTGGGCTGAGGCAGTTAGTACGGCAATGCATGTCATAAAGCGATCGCCTTCTAGTGGATTGGATTTCCAGGTTGCAGAGGAAGTTTGGGCTGGTAAGCCACCCTCTTATGCGCATCTCCGTGTCTTTGGATATGAGGCATTCTGCCATGTGCCCAAGGAAAAGAGGAGTAAGTTGGATCCAAAGAGCATTAAATGCATCTTTCTTGGTTATTGTGATTCAGGAGAGATGGGCTATCGCTTATAGGATCCGCAGGCGCGGAAAATAGTATGCAGCCATATGTAGTCTTCCATGAAGACAAGATGCACAAGCAGCGTGAGAAAGTGGTTGAGATCCGCAGAGTGATCTTTCAGGAGGAGCCTAGAGCTCCTGCATAGCCAGTTGGATAGCCTATAGCTGCACCAGATGCTCATGGTCAGGGTGTTGGACAGGCAGTTGGGTAGGCAGCAGAGCCTGTAGTGAGACGGTCTGCTAGAGACAAACGTCCACCTGATAGATTTCAGCCCTCTATGCATTTTATTTTGGTTACAGATGCAGGAGAGCCTTTCACTTATGATGAGGCTATGCGTAGGGGTGACAGTCACTCCTAGGAGAGGGCTATGCAATCTGAGATCGACTCCTTGCATAAGAATGAGACTTGGGATTTGGTTGCCTTGCCTAAGGGCAAGAAGGCTTTGCCATGCAAGTGGGTGTACAAGCTGAAAAGTACCCCTGGACACCCCAAGCCAGCATACAAGGCTAGATTGGTAGCAAAGGGTTTTAAGCAGGAGCATGGTTTAGACTTTGATGAGGTCTTTTCTCCTGTGGTTAAGATGACCACCCTGCGCTTGGTCTTGGCTTTGGTTGCCCAGCTTGACTTAGATCTATATCAGATGGATGTCAAGACGGCTTTCTTACATGGAGACTTGCATGATGAGATCTATATGGAGCAGCCTAAGGGCTTTGCAGAACCTGGCAGGGAGCACCTAGTGTGCAAGTTGAAGAAAAGTCTTTATGGCTTGAAGCAAGCACCTAGGGAATGGTATCATAAGTTTGATGCCTTTATGCAGTCACAGGGCTATAGCAGGAGTTCTATGGATCTGTGTCTTTACAAGAAGAAAGCCCGTGATGGTTCATTGCTTATTTTGGTACTCTATGTGGATGATATGCTGATAGCAGGGAAGGCTCATGATGAGCTAGATGCTCTTAAATCTCACCTGAAGAAGAGCTTTGAGATGAAGGATTTGGGACAAGCCTCTCACATACTTGGTATGCGCATTAGACGCGACAGGCATCAGGGACTCCTCTACTTGTCACAGAGGGAGTATATTCATAAAGTCCTTGAGCGCTTCCGCATACAAGACGTAAAGCCTATTGGCTGTCCATTGCCTTCTTATGTGAAGGTATCACAAGCTGATTGTCCGCAGACAGATGAGCAGAGGTCCAAGATGGCCCAGATCCCTTATGCTTCAGCCGTGGGCAGTTTGATGTATGCCATGATAGCCACTCGTCCAGATATTGCCTTTGCAGTTGGTGTTGTGGCACGTTATATAGCTACACCTGGTAGGAAGCATTGGGATGCTGTGAAGGGTATCATGAGGTACCTGAAGGGCACAATAGATATGTGTATTTGCTATGGCAGCCAGGATATAGGGGTCATGGGGTACACTGACTCCGATTATGCAGGATATGCAGATAGTACGAAGTCTACTTCTAGCTATGTATTCACCTATGCTGGAGGTGCTGTCTCTTGGATGTCCAGGGTTCAGAAGTGTACGGCTTTGTCTACCACTGAGGTTGAGTATGTTGCAGCCACTGAGGCTTGCAAGGAGGCCATATGGCTAGGCCATCTAGTTGCTGACCTTGGGATTGATGCTTTACCTACACTGCATTCGGATTCTATGAGTGCCATTCAGTTGGCTAAGAATCCGGTCTTCCATGCGAAGACAAAACACATTGAGGTGAGGTATCACTTCATACGTGGTGTCATGGAGGACAAGTCTGTTGACCTTGTCAAGATCTCCACTGATGAGAATCCTGTAGATCTGCTCATGAAAAGCCTCACTACTGAGCGCTTTGCCTTTCTCAGGAGATTGATGGGTGTTGGATGAGATGTTGCCTTTCCTCATCCCTTGTACCTATGTACAGTTGTACTGTCTTTTTCTTTTCTTTCTCTCTCACTGGGGCAGATTCGCCTTTAAGTGGGAGGTTGTTGGGGTAAAGGCACCTCCACCGTGCCGCCCCGTGTATTACTACACTCATAGTACCCGCCACTGCACACTGCAGGTGGCGGGCACCCGTCACGTCACTTTATTCTTTACATTCATTTTTTAGTGACTAGTAAATAAAGGAAGGCCCGGTCACACATTGTGACTGTTGGAGTTCCCATTTCTTGTCTCTCTCTTTCTTGCTCTTGCTCTCCCACCATAGCTCGTGTGCAAGATTCGATCCTTCTCACCTTTCACATGGACTACCAAAGAAAATTATCAGTGATCATGATTCTCTATTCACTTTACATTTTTGGAAGGGATTATTTGAAGCTCTCGGTACACAGCTTTATTTTCGTACAGCTTGTCACCATCAAATTGATGGTGGCAGGCAGAGCGTGTAAATCACATCATTGAAGACATACTTAGGGAATATTGTTGTGAAGAACCTAGACGGTGGATACAATATCTACCTTTGGTGGCATTCGCTTACAATGGGTCCTATCATTAGAGCATTCAAATGACCCCATTTCAAGCTCTATATGGACAAGAATGCGTAACCCAGCTAAACTTCTCCGACCCTACCTTGAAGGTTAAAGCTTCTAAGAAGATGCTTGAAGAGATGGACAAACAAGTCAAAACCATCAAGCAAGATATACAAGCTGCTAAGGATCGGCAAAAAGCCTATGCTGACCTAGGGAGAAAAGAGAGAATCTTCCAAGAAGGGGACAAGTTTTTTATCCATGTATGTGACATTCCCAATTTCTAGGCACGCATTCCTCACATGAACCTCTACTTAATAGGAATTCATTAATTGAATAAAGGGAATTTTTTTAAAAAATTATCCCTCTCTCCTCCAGCCGACTGTCGTGCTGGAGGAGAAGGGAATAGCAAGAGCTATTAACCTCCTTTTTGCTGGAGCTCGCAAGGGAATGAAGGCATGCATGATGCCGCGTGGGGGAGGGAGGACCCCCTCCCCCTCACCTATTTAAGTGGTATGGGATAGCCAGGGAAAAAGGCTGCCGTGAGGGAGGGGCCCGTGAAGAGGCTGCCGTGAGGGACGGGCCCGTGAAGAGGCTGCCGTGAAGGAGGGGCCCGTGAAGAGGCTGCCGTAAAGGAGGCTGCTGTGAGGAGGCGGCTGTGAAGGAGGAGGTGGCCGGGAGGGGGAAGAGAGAGGGTAACGGTGCGACTAAGTAGGGGAGGGCGCTAGGAGCCATGATGCCGCCAGTCTAAGGTGGAGTTGTGGAGGAGCATACACTACAAACCGTGTCGAGAGAGATAGAGTGGAGAGCATCATCACGGGTGGAAGCGATCAGACGTAGGGAAGAAAGACGCCGCCACTGCCAACCATCCGCCATCTGCCGATTAAGTCTGGAGCCTGAGCCACCGCGCCAGAAGTTGACGCCATCAACTGTCATTTAAGTCGTCTCTTTTTTTTCTCCACGTGTAGAAGCCACGCCTACAGAAGCTTCAAGAAGCTTCTTGAAAGCTTCTAAGGGGGCTTTCATAAGCCCCCTTCCTAAGTGATCTTTACACCCCCCTTTTTCTTGGAATCTAAGCCCCCCTTCCCTATTGCCTCTCACGCGAGTTTTTATAACCACCCTGGAATTTAAGCCCCCTTTTACATCCCTTACATCCTCGGGAATTGAACACTTTCCCTTGTATTCCCCATAAGCTCACATTGGCCGGGCTCCTTTAAAACCCCCTTTCCTATTGCCCTCTCAAGTGGGTTTCTATTACCCCGGGTTTTAAGCATTTTTTTTTCCCCTTGGACACAATAGCTGGGGTTTTCAAAAACCCTTCCCTTAGCATTTCCACAATCCCATTCCCGTGGATTTTTTTCCCCCACACAAGTTCTTTTAAAGACTTCCTATGGACTTTTATAAGCCCTTTCTAAAGGGGCTTCCTTAACCCCCATTTCCGCAAGGCTCCCATAAGTCCATTCCTAGCCCCGGGATTTTAAAAGAAGAAGAAGAAACTCTTAAAGCCTCCATTCTTGCAAGGCCCATTCGCAAGAGCCCTTTTCGTGAACACCCTCGTAAGGCCTCAATTTTTGAAACTCCATTCATAGAATCCCCATTTCCAAGAACTTTGTAGGAGCTCCATTTCCACAAACCAAGTTCCAACCCCGCAAGGCCTTCTGTAAGCCAAATCTTGCAAGCCGATTTCAAGGATCTGTACTTCAAAGGGGATTTTCGCGTAAGAGGGAGACGGGCCAAGATCATAAGACTGCAAGCCAAGGCAAGAAGTTCGAAATCCATGAAGGCAAACCGAAGATCGAATTCACGATGGGCCCTTTAAAAAAAAAAAAAAGTCACAAGGCATGCCTCTGCGGAAGGATCTTCTCCTGGTATTTACATGGATATTTCCCGGAGTCCACAAGTCCAGGTTTTATCTATTTGGATTCCACACAAAAGTATTGAATTAGTCACGATAACTTCATGGATTAGGAAGCACTCATGCATGTTCAAATTTAACTAGTCAAGTGAAATGCAATTGAAAAATTAATTGGCTATTTGAACATTTACTAGAATTAGCTCAAGATATGAAAATTGGTCATTGGTATGTTCAATGGAATGAATGAAAAGAACATAAGGTGTCTATGCATTTTTAGGACCTTAGCAGTACGTTTCCTTTTGTGCATTCAAAAGTGACGAGCCTAGGTCAACTGTTGCCTCATTACAAGGTTGAAATTATTGAGGTACACCTTTTTACTAGGCATGGAAAGATTAATGGCATGTCACATTTTTAGATAAATCTTCTTGGTAATGATTCATTAAGGAAGTTGTTATCACCTGTAGGAAATAGCAAAGCATGGGAATAATTCTAAGGGCTGCATTAAATAGGTTAACTCTAGCTTCAATTGGCATAAATCTCATTTAACTACGTGTAGTTAGGAAAGGATTGCATGTAGCACACTCACCGCAAGTAATAATTTCATTCATTCAGTGTACGAATATTTCTTTCAGAAATGTAGTTAGGGAAAGGTTGCACGGTTCATTTTAACATAAAACCCTAAAATCTTAGTAGCATGAATCGTGAATCCAGGTCCTAGTAGGATCAATGGAAGTTATGTGAATTTTAGCAGGTGCTTGATCTTAACAAGAGTAGTTAGGGATTGAGAATCTAGAGGAAATGAATCACGTGCTTACGTGAGTTATGACGTAATGCAACTAGTTTTTCCCCTCTTAGATCAAGAGAATATCTTTAGGAATGGCTTGTCCTTGTCGTAAGACAAGTAAATGGTTTTACCCAAAACACCTAAACCGCAAAGGACTCATGTAGGATGGTTAAATCGATACAATATACTCCAAGTGCTAGCTAGGGTTTAGCACATTAAGGACTTGACCTAGTTTCACGCACCTGTTACCAAGACGAACCCTTAAACCAAAGGTCCTACCCACATTCACCGAATGTAGGGCACAATTGGACGCTCATGCATAAAACGATCTAAGGTTTCTACCCTGAGAATCACTCGTTCAAATGATGAAACTCGGATTGAGTTGGAATTCCTAGGACCGAACGTTGTCCGCCTAGTGTAATTAGGAATGGGTTGGGTAAGAAGATACCCTAAACCCTGCTTCTCGTCTGGAGATAATTCCGTGACCAGAAAACACCATTCAATGGGTGAAATGATCCCATGGAATAGATGCGACACTTGTGCAAAAAGTCGAAACGTCGCATAGACTTGTGATTCGTTCACAAGAGAGTTTTGCCATTTCTTGAAATGAGGTTGGCAAGTTCTTGCGCAAGTTGAACTTGCAAGAGGATGAGTAATCATCCTGTTACATCACCTTTCTTGGGGAATAATTGCCAAGTAAAGGGAAATTAGGTATTTGCTTAGAAGAAAATGATCAATCAGTAAATTGAAGCGACATGGTCGCCAGGATTTACTATTAATAAAACCTAAGGTATTGGTTAAGTTGGGTTAATAGGGTATGGCCCTAACCCAAGGACAAAAGGGTGAACAAACAAAACCTTGGGGATCTTGCCAAGTCGCAATTGATCCCGGATCGAATGCTGGATGCATTCGGAGAGAAGGATTCACTCCTTAACAGTTGGCCAAATAAACGACCACTGGAATTGATTGTGCTTGTAACAGTTTAGAAAGCACTATTTGCATTGTTTGCTCGAGGAACTAAAGGATGAAAAGATATCTAAAGCTTTAGATTGAAGGCCTGAAGGGAGAGGCAGCTTCAGTTACCCCCGACTGCCTACTTGACCCTAACCAAGGGGGTTGTTGACCGCGCCGGGAACATGGACCGAACCCGCCGCGAGAGGTCTCTCCGTTGAGCTCTACTTGGAGCAGGAGGACGGTTGGGTGCCAGGGGGGCTCTGGCCGTAAATCCCTCGCCTTCCGGGTCCTGCACAAGAGGCTAACGTGGCTCGGGATTGGATCTCGAGTCCCGCATACTAGTCTACGGGCGGAAGCTTGGATTAGTGATCCCTGGCGGATTACTGGATAGACTTCGGGTGGATTATGGACAAGCCTACGGGCGGAACTCCTTGTATTTCAAAGATAAAATGATGAAATGATAATAAAGAATTTGTCTGATATTGTTTTTCTATGTCATGTGATAAGATTACGTGAAGGAACCAGTGCTTAACAAGATTAATTAAAGAAGCTGATTGTTATATGTCAAATTAATGTGTTAGATAATTACATAACTAAAACAAACCGAGGAAAGTGCGGAGGATGGACCATGGGTCCGCCCTACGGTTGGGTGGTCCCGGTTAGCCGGGAACTTTTCTCAAAAATCTCAAAGAACAGCGGGATGATCATCATCATCAAAACGAATAACGAGAGCGATGACCTAGAGTTATGTCTTACCCTATTTTACGCTATTTTAGGGGAACGAAATGGGACTATGCCTTATGGCAGAGAGGTTGAGCCTTGCATCCCTCTCGTTTCCCATTCTCCTTGAACCAAGTGCAGCGTGAATCTGCTTCGGACCTGGCGTTTTTGCGTAAAGTAGTTCTCTTGGGTCTGACGCTAGTTGCTGTTAGCTAATGACCAAATCAAGAAAACCCTAATTCAGGTCGATCCTAAGTGGGAACGGCCAGGATACTTCCGCTACGTGGCAGACGCGGGAAGACCTAGATCGCAAGTCCCGTAACATTCCATGGGAATGTCGGGCAGAGCTTTCTAGACATCCTTTTCGATGGACTGCTAAGACGTGTCCTGGATGATTCTAGTGGGCACGTTATAGTTGGTATCAGAGCGAACCAACAAAAGACTTGTTTTTAGGAAATTTTAATAAGAAGAAGTAAAGAAAATGTTACTGTTCCAAACATTTCCTTACTTTCTATGCTATCTTGCAGAATTATGAAGCATGGAACACGTTCTTAGTATTCCGAGTCATGTTTATGACTGAGATGCATTCCACAGATTATCGACAAAGGGTTGAGATGATGAACATCCTAGACCGCATTTACAATCCATCGCCTGTGTACGTGGAACGGAGATGGATGGGTGTTTCAGGGATCTATTACATAACTGCTTATCGACCTGCGTACATTCAAATTAACTTGAAGAGAATCAAGTGGATGGAGGATTTAAAGATCGTGAAGCTGTTCGTCTTTGTTGAGGCTCACGCAAACGCGACCCTACAGGTCGGGGGTCGAAGGGTTAACCAGAATAAGTGTGTGTATGGGGAAGTGATTCAAAGAATCCCTGCCGACCGAATCAAGGTTTTGGGGCATCATGAGAAGAATGGATATCGAAGGTAAAGATACCCTAATCTTCCAATGAACTATTGATTCTTGAAAATCGATGACCCCAATCCGTACGACTACTGTCGCCCCAAGAAATAATTGTACTTTGAAAGGGCTATGCTGATATGAATGGAATTCTTACTAGGAGAAAAAGTCGACTTCGATCAGATTCGGGATCATGAACCTAGGTATTCATGAGTGTCTACTTGGAATGGATTGGTTTAAATATAAGGATGCCCACGTTCATTGTGAAAAGGGCCAAGTCCTTTTCCAAACTCTGAAGGGAAATTGGTTACAAACTCCAGGAGAGGCTGGAAAGCCAAAAATTCAATTCGCTAAAAGCATCTCGGATTAAAAAGGGAGTTAGAAAGGGACTACCTGTCTACTTAATTAAGCTCAATAAGTTAGGTTAGAAGTAGGAGTCTAGTAAAGAACCTTCATGGCTAAAGGTATATACGGATGTAATTCCTGAAGAGTTAACAGAACTCCTGCTTCAAAGAGAAGTAGATCCTGAGATCAAGCTAGTAATAGGAGCTGCGCCAATTGCAAAGAGACCCTATAGAATGTCTATACCGGAAGAAATTGAGAAGAAAGAATCTCAGTAGAGCCGGCCTAAGTCAGAAATGTTCTAGGCATGGTCAACTACCGAACAAACTAGCTTTGATAGATTGAAGCAAAGTTTGGTATCAACACCAATCCTAAAACTTCTAGACCACAATAAGGAGCTCGAGGTAGTAACTGATGCTAGCATTCTTGCCTTGGGGTGTGTACTTATGCAGGAAGGTCACCCAGTAGCATACTCTTCAAGGAAATTGAAGAGTCATGGAAAGAATTATGCCATGTAGGATCTGGAATTACTAGCTGTCATCCATGCTCTAAAGCTTTGGAGACACTACCTGTTGGGTAACAAGTTTACTCTAGTAACCGATCATAAGAATCTCAAATGGATTTTTACCCAGAACGAACTCAACATGAGACAACGTCGGTGGATTGAAGTATTGGATGAATATGATTTTGAAATCAAGTACCGACCAGGAAAGAAGAATGTAGTTGCCAATGCACTCAGTCGCAAGGCATTCCTAAATTCCCTAATCTTGCAGAATCCATCAACGGCTAGATCTCTGGCTACAAAAGTATCTATGCCAAACAACCCTATACTTGAACTAGCTAGAGATGAAGTATGCCATGATTTGGCCTATCAAACAATGATAAAGGAAATATCTACCAAGGAGCAAAGTCAGAAGTTGCAAGCTAAGTATCAGGAATTTTTCATTGATAATGGACTTGTCTACTACAGAACAAGGCTGTGTATACCCGCAAGCTAGTCATTTAAGTAGAAGATATTGTGGAAAGTTCATGATTCCCCTTTTTCAGGACATCCTGGCTATGCTAAGACTCTTAATGCAGTTAGAAAAAGCTACCATTGGGAGAGGCTTAAAGGTGACGTTCTCAAGTATGTCACTGAGTGTTTGTCTTGCCAACGTATCAAAACCGAACATATCATGATGCCAGGGAAACTGCAACCGCTTGACATTCCCCAAATGAAATGGGAATTCATCAGTATGGATTTTGTTGTGGGCTTACCCCAAGTCCAAGGAGGATACAATTCCATTATGGTTGTGGTTGACATGCTTACCAAGGTTGCACACCTTATTCTAGTAAAGACAAATTATAAAGCCTCCGACATTGCGAGATTGTTTATCAAGGAGAAATTCAAGCTACCTGGGTTACCTAGAAGAATCATTAGTGATCGAGATTCTCTCTTCACATCACACTTCTGGAGAGCTATCTTTGAAGCTATTGGGACTCAACTCTGCTTTAGCACCGCCTACCATCCCCAAACGGATGGCCAAACAGAGTGAGTAAATCAAGTCATCGAGGATATGCTTAGGGCATATTGCTGTCGAGAGCCTAAGAGGTGGATTCAATACTTGCCTTTGGTTGAATTTGCCTACAATGCTTCTTACCAGCATAGCATTCAGATGACCCCTTTTCAAGCATTGTATGGTCATGACTGTTGAAGTCCCCTAAACTTCTCAGATCCAACCTTGAGGGTTTAAGCTTCAAGGCAGATGTTGGAAGAGATAGATGACCAAGTAAAGTCAATAAGACAGGACATCCAAGCCGGCAAAGATAGACAGAAGGCATACGTGGATTTGAAGTGTCAAGATAGAATATTTGTGGAAGGAAACATGGTCTTCATTCACGTATGCCCAAAGAAGAGTTATCTATCCCTAGGAGATCGCAAGAAGCTAAGTCCAAGGTATTGTGGACCATACAAGATCCTCAAGTGCTTAAGACCTAATGCGTATAGACTGCAACTCCCTGAGAACCTAAGGGTTCATAATGCATTCCATATCAGTCTATTGAAGAAGTATATACCTAATCCTAACCATTTACTTGATGACCAACAAGTTGTAATGCCTAGTCAAGGAGTCCTTCAACTAAGGCTTGATAGGATCCTAGATGTTAGGGAGAGAAAACTAAGATCCAGAACCTTCAGAGAATGCCTCGTCTAATGGAATGATTATCTCGAGGAGGATGCCCCTTGGGTAGATGAGGGCACTCTCAACCACCAATATCCCAGTTTATCTCGAGATGAGGACATCTCGATTCCTCCAAGGGGGAGAGAATGTGACATTCCCAATTTCTAGACACGCATTCCTCACATGAACCTCTACTTAATAGGAGGTCATTAATTGAATAAAGGCAATTTTTTTTAAAAAATTATCCCTCTCTCCTCCAGCCGACTGTCGTGCTGGAGGAGAAGGGAATAGCAAGAGCTATTAAGCTCCTTTTTGTTGGAGCTCGCAAGGGAATGAAGGCATGCATGATGCCGCATGGGGGAGGGAGGACCCCCTCCCCCTCACCTATTTAAGTGGTATGGGATAGCCAGGGAAAAAGGCTGCCGTGAGGGAGGGGCCCGTGAAGAGGCTGTCGTAAAGGAGATTGCCATGAGGGAGGGGCCTGTGAAGAGGCTGCCGTGAAGGAGGGGCCCGTGAAGAGGCTGCCCTAAAGGAGGCTGCTGTGAGGACGCGGCCGTGAAGGAGGAGGCGGCCGGGAGGGGGAAGAGAGAGGGTAACGGTGCAACTAAGTAGGGGAGGGCGCTAGGAGCCATGATGCCGCCAGTCTGAGGTGGAGTTGTGGAGGAGCATACACTGCAAACCGTGTCGAGAGAGATAGAGTGGAGAGCATCATCGCGGGTGGAAGCGATCAGACGTAGGGAAGAAAGACGCCGCCACTGCCAACCATCCGCCATTTGCCGATTAAGTCTAGAGCCTGAGCCACCGCGCCAGAAGTTGACGCCATCAATTGTCATTTAAGTCGTCTCTTTTTTTTTCTCCACGTGTAGAAGCCACGCCTATAGAAGCTTCAAGAAGCTTCTTGAAAGCTTCTAAGGGGGCTTTCATAAGCCCCCTTCCTAAGTGATCTTTACACCCCCCTTTTTCTTGGAATCTAAGTCCCCCTTCCCTATTGCCTCTCACGCGAGTTTTTATAACCACCCTAGAATTTAAGCCCCCTTTTACATCCCTTACATCCTCGGGAATTGAACACTTTCCCTTGTATTCCCCATAAGCTCACATTGGCCGGGCTCCTTTAAAACCCCCTTTCCTATTGCCCTCTCAGGTGGGTTTCTATTACCCCGGGTTTTAAGCATTTTTTTTTCCCCTTGGACACAATAGCTAGGGTTTTCAAAAACCCTTCCCTTAGCATTTCCACAATCTTAAAGGTTCAAGAAGTGCTTCATGGTCAATCACAAGGGTTGAGAGGAAATAATATATGAGGGTTCAAGAGCTTAGACTCCGGAGATGGTAGAGATAAGAGAAGGGTTGAAGGTTTCGAGCTAGGTCCTTGAAGATGTTAATAGAGCTTCCAACTGCATGTTCTTAGCAAAGATCACAAGAGTATTACCTCATAAGCTCTAACTCAATTCAAGCTTGTTTTCTTGACTATAAGAGCAATCACAAATTATGAAGTCAAGTACAATATGTTGTCATGTATCATAAACAACTTTGCATCCCATCATTCATACATGATGTCTTAGCATGAATCAACTTTGCATGGTTACATTCAATGTAGACTATAAGGGACAAAAGCTTATGAGTCAATTACAAGGCTTGTAGGGAAAAAAGATTTGCTTCAAGAGAGCTTCAAATAGAGATCCTGATAAGGATAAGTTACCACAGCCAAGAAATAAAGAGAAAAAGCTTCTCTTAATTCAACTCAAAGCATCTATGAATGATCTAGAACCATTGCCCTACCATAGAGGCACAAAATACTTGAATATTTTGTCAAGATGTCTTGACAAGATATCTTTTATAGAGCAAGAAATGAATTAAAAGAACACTACTATAGCTAATTCTTTGAATATGGCCAAAGATTTCAGCCCCAAATCAGCCCAAATATCTTCACAAATTCACCTTTGATGGTAGCATAAACTTTCCTTAACACGATAGATCATCCAAATACAAGTGTCTATCACACCATATGAAGCAATAGAAAAGAAAAAGAACCTGTTGTCCACAAAATCACTGTGTGTGCTGCCTATTTCAGCCTATATACATGGCATCTATGATCTTCCAAGAAGACACTTTGATGAAGTAAAAAAGCAGCTCCTATATTCAAGAACATGTAACAAGCAATAGATAGCTTTCAATTAGCATGTAGAAGTAGGAGAGAAGAAGGGAATCCTGCTTCCCTTGTCTACCATGTTATTGGCTACCTATTTTAGCCCCAAGCATGTACATAAAGCAATCAGAAAGCTCTCTTGATACCCCTTTCGCAATGCTTATGCAATGTCAAGTTGCATTAAACATATAAATGCAAGGAAGACCAATGAATGATCATGAATCTTCAAGAAGAGAAAGATAAGTGTTGCTATCCACAAATCTTTGTTTGGGCTACCTATTTCAGCCCACTTTCTTGACATAATCAAGTCAAGAAGGCTTCTTCACACATCTCTCTTCAAGCTTGTACAATGGAGGCTTGAAATAAGCTTCCAAGAGCAAGAATGAGCCCCTTGATGTGACAAATTTAAATAAGGATGCAAGAAGATAAGCTTCAATCCTTCATATTATAGGTTTGGATAGCCAATAGCAGTTCTCATTCAACTCTTGAAGTACTCAAGAGAGTAAATTTGATGCCTCTCTTGCCATGGGAGATCAGCTTAGTATATAGAGGAATACACAAGTCAATAATAAACCTTCTTCAAGAATCATCAAGGAGCTTCTGTAAGTATGAGCTCCTACTTTTAAATGGACAATTCATCCCTGTTTTACATAGCCAAGAGTGGCATCCCATTTTCTTCAAAGCATGGAAAGAGTGGCACTTACAGGTCTAGTGGAGTCTTTTGCAGTTACTTGTGATTGCATGGCTTGAGCTTTTCCCTTTGTGTGGTGGCTTGGGCACCTCAATCACTCCTCTATCCATGGTGCCTTTTTTAGCCCAAAAAATGCAACGAAGAAAACGGGTTGTTCATGCTGCCCTCTTGTCTCTCACTTGACTAGTTCATAGGTGTATCATAAGTCACACAAGTGATAATGCAAGACATATACAATGTCCTATGCTCAAAGATATAGTCAAGTTTATGAACTTTAGTAGTTATTCTCTATAACCAACTTGTGAGTCATGTTTTTGAAGTAACTACATCACTAACACATGTAGTCAGGCTCACAACCAAGCCATATAATTGTCCAAAATCACTTATGTCATGACATATGTAACATGACTTTCAGAACTTTATTTTTCTCAAATAGTGAATGTACTCTTAGAGAGGAAAGGTTTCAAATTAGAAGTCATCACATATTGCCAATTAACCAAGTCGAATGTTTCTTCTAAAACAATGAATGATTTATAGAGCATACTTCATGACCTATGGAGTAGACTTAGGTGACTTAGTCTTTTTTGAAGCATGAAAAACACCTTTCAACATCTCCTTACCAAGAGCTAGCAGGATCATCATGTAGAAAATCAAACTGTAATTTTCACATCATGAGCCTAGAATCCCATGACAACGTGTCGTGCAAATCCATCCATCCTTTTTCACAATCTATTTCGAGAAATCCACATGGATCTCATCAAACAGTTGCCCCGGCTCCTTCCAGTACCACTTTGAACCACTGCACATCGAATAGGATCATAGAGAAGCTATGGTAATCCACCGTGATAATACTTTGAAAGTTCCCAAAATACTCCATTTCTTCTATAACAGTATTTGGATTCATGGCTCTTGTCGTTGGATATCTTGCTCCAACTTTGCCATGACACCACAATCTATTGTGGAGCGCATTTTGTCAATACACTCCACGCGGAAATGTCTTCCACGCAACGACAGTGCACTGTATATTTTGTACTGTACATTGAAATGGTTAATTAGCTGTCACATATAAAATCTAGATATGACAATCTATAAAACATGTGGTCACCTTTGGACTACATCCCCTCAAGAATTTTCACTCCTCTTGTAACGTGTCCACTTGTATCTTCAGGACATGTCTTAGCAGTCCATCGGAAAGGATGTCTAGAAAGCTTCGCCCGGCACTCCCATGTAATGTTACGGGGTTTGCAATCTAGGGCTTTCCACTTCCGCCACGTAGCAAAATTATTCCGGCCGTTCCCACTTAGGATCGACCTGAATTAGGGTTTTCCTTATTGGTCATTTCCTAACGGCACCTAGCGTCGGACCCAAGCGAACTACTTTACGCAGAAATGCCAGGTCCAAAGCAGATTCACATTGCACTTGGTTCAAGGAGAATGGAAAACGAGGGGGATGCAAAGCTCAACCACTCTACCATAAGGTGTCGTCCCATTCCATTCCCCTAAAATAGCATAAATCAAGATCAATCATGACTCTAGGTCAACGCTTTTGTTGTTCGTGTTCTTTGACGATCTTCAGGCTGCCCATCATGATTTGAGAAAAGTTCCTGGCCAATTGGGACCACCCATCCATAGGACGGACCTATGGCCCATCCTCCGCACTTTCCTCGGGTTGTTTTAGTTATTTAATTACCTAACACATTAGTTGGACATGTATCAATCATCTTCTTTAATTAGCCCGTTAGGCACTGATTCTTTCACGTAATCATATCACTTGACATAGAAAAACAATGTCAAACAAGTTCCTTATTAACAGGTTATCATATTTATCTTTGAAATACAAAAAGTCCAGCCCGTAGGCTTATCCACAATCCGCCCAAAGGCTATCCAGCAATCCATAGGGATTACCAATCCAAGTTTCTGCCCGTAGACTAGTATGCGGGCCTCGAGATCCAATCCCGAGTCATGTTAGCCTCTTGTGCAGGGCCAGGAAGACAAGGGATTTATGGCCAGAGCCCCCTCTCGCACCCAAGTGTCCTCCTGCTCCAAGTAGCGCTCAATGGAGAGACCTCTCGCGACGAGTTCGGTCCACTTTTTTGGCATGGTTAACAACCCCCTTGGTTAGGGTCAGGCAGGTAGTCACGCGTAATTGAAGCTACCTCTCCCTTCAGGCCTTCAACCTGAAGTATTAGATATCCATTTATCTTTTAACTCATTGATCAAACAAAGCCAAACAATGCTCTTAAATCTGTAACAAGCACAAATATTTCCATTGGTTGTTTTTGTTGGCAAACTGCAAAGGACTGAATCCTTCCTTTCGAATGCATTCAGCACTCAATCTCTGGGATGACTTGCGACTTGGCAAGTTCCCCTATATCCTGGGTTAGGGCGTACCCTATTAACCTGACTTGGTCAAACCTTAAGATTATTCCAATTTATCGGCTGGTCTATTGCTTCCAAGCAATCTTCTTTACTCAAGAAAGATACTAAATTAGGATGATTATTCATCCTCTTGCAAGATAACTTGCGTAAGGACCTGCCAACCTCATTGTGAGAATTGGCCATTCCCTCATGATCCAATCACAAGATCATACGACTCCGCACTTGTTGCACAAGTGTCGTGTCAAATTATAAGACTATTCTACTCATCGAATGGAGTCACGAAACAAATTGTTTTTGATTACCTTAGGCTAACCTTGTCAGTCCTAGGATTCCAAGTTCCATCTTGTAAGATTCTTAAGGACAAACCCTAGATCACTTTCCGAATATGTTTCACTGTCCCTACATTCGGTGAATGTGCGCAAGTATTTAGGGTACAGGTTTTAGCAATATGTACGATTAGGTTACGTATTAATTCCTAGTGAATTTCTTGGAATTTAACTCATTCCAAACGAGTACTCCGTGGTTTAGGTGTCTAGGTTTATGCCAATTTGTTTAACTCTTGAAGATAGTTACGTTATCATTTCATAAACACATGACTCATTGTCTATGCGTAAATTGATTTTTTCAACCCTAACTTATCGATTTAAAGTCAGGCATAGGTTAGGTTAATTCCAACTAATCTTCCTATAACTTTGCAAACAAAATTCATGCTAAACAAGCAACCTTTTACTTGATAATTTATACAGTTGACAAATGATCATTGCCTAGAGTTATGCATCGTAAGAATCAATTCATGCCTTGCACTTTCCTAAGGATTCCTAGCACTTTCCATGATGATTCATTGCAAAGAGGATACGGGGTAATGATGCGATATGCAGTTTATACCTCCATGCTTAAACGAAGTATACTATTTTAATGGACATTAATCTAATTTTAATTCATTGCAATGCATAAAGCTATTTGCTAGAAATGCATTTATGCTTTTTTATTTTGCTTGTTTTATTGAAAATATTAATGACTAAATTCCTCCGTCGTGAACATTTAGGACAAAAATGTATCCTATTTCCAACAATTATCCTTGCATGATTGAATTACAACAATACCAAATAAAAATTAGGAAGGAAAACCTGGGCTTGGGGTGAGATCCTCCTGCGGTTGCGCCTTGGGTTTTCTTAGGAGGCATCGCGAATGCGGCCTATTTGACTTGGATGCAGATTTATGACTTGGCCGTCTCCTTTCCATGTGTAGCTCCCCTTTGTGACAGCTTGCACCGTCTTTCAGAAATGGTTTCTAGAAGGTTTCCTCCTACGAACTTGAGTGGGGATTTCCTACAAGAAGGGTCTTTAAAACCCCGGCTTAAAAGTGGGAAAAAGGGCTTGATCTCAACGGGGTAGTGGGCTTTTAAACCCCACTTGAGAGGGCAATATGAGGGCTCACGGAAAAGGGCTTTGGATCCTGGGACTGGGTGGAAAAGAAAGGGGGAAAAAGGGTGTGTAAGACCTTCAAGAGGTTATTTTGTGTGAGAAGGGGAAAGGCCTTAAAGAGGCACATGAGGGAATTTTATATGGGGGGAAATAAGGGTTAAATATACCATATGAAGACCCTTTTAGGAAATTTGGGGGGAAAGGGGCCTTTAGAGCCTTAGGAGGAAATTCGGGGGGGGGGGGAGTAGTCCTAAAAAGCCATAGGAAGGGGGGCTTCTTAGGAGCTATAGAAGCTTCCTAAGAAGCTTCTAGTGCTGTGAAAACCCACATGGCAGAAGAAGGTGGCAGATGGCAATGTGGCCATGGTTAGGCAGACTGTAGCAGCAACTTCCCTCCCCTCAAAAAAT
Organism: Lygodium microphyllum; assembly: GCF_053477565.2. Lineage (NCBI taxonomy): Eukaryota > Viridiplantae > Streptophyta > Polypodiopsida > Schizaeales > Lygodiaceae > Lygodium > Lygodium microphyllum. The sequence continues at coordinate 67,230,519 of NC_141139.1, forward strand.
TCTCCAATGGCATCATCCTCCTCTTTCCTCCTCACGGTAGTTTGGCAGCGTTGCTTCACGGCAGTTTAGCGGCGTTGCTTCACGGCAGCCCCCTCCACGGACGTTATCACCTTCTCCTCTATCATCTGAATCCTCCGTAGCCTCTTCCAGCTCACGCAATCACACGGCGTTCTCCCTCCTTGCTTCACAGCAGCAACAGTGTATCCGCCTCCCTTACTCTTGCACAGAGTCTCGGTTCTTCCCTTTTTTCAATGCTCCCCATAGCTACTGGATTTATAGGGAGAGGGAGAGGTTTCCTCCCTCCCCTACATGGCAGTGGGCATGGCCTTCTTCCCTCCGTAAACTCAAGCAAGGAGCTTGCCATACCTTCTATTCCCCTCCCCCTCCAGCTCGACAGTCGGCTGGGGGGAATAAGGGGAATAACAAAAAAATTTGTCATTTATCCAATCCTTAGAGGCCATTCATATGCAAAAGGTGTAATTAGATTGAGAATATTAAACCTCCAGTAGAGATCTCCACCCCTTCGCGAGAGGCTAGGATCAAAGCTCCATGAAACCATCACATAGACATAAACCATGGCATCTCCACCATGCCCTCGAGATATCAAATCAATTGGTGACACATACTACTTCGAAATTTGGATTGCGTTTCTTCCCAATCTTTCCTAGCTTGCTCGTACCTAGCGAGCCACATCTCCATGGAGGCCTCCATGGAGGCATAGTGCAACAAACAATTCACTTTCTCCTCCATTGCAGCATCCATTCTTTTTTCTACCCCATTTTCAACCACCACATCTCCGATTAGTCTATCATCATCCTTTAGTGACCATAGCATAGTGTTGTTTGAATCCACTATGAGATATGCAGTAACACCTCAAACATCAACCAACCTTCAGCTATGCTACCTTCTGTCCGAGCTCGTTGTCACGCAAAGCCTTTCAAGGTTCTCATGAAGTGCTCCAAGAAGAACATCCATCGCATATAGATAGGTTCCACAATCTCCACTTCATCTACAAGATGCACCAAGAGGTGGGTTTGTATCCTGAGCATGCTCGTGGGTGAGTACTTCTCAAAGAGATAGACCATCTCCACTACTCTTCGCCTTGCGGATTCAATAGAGGATGTCTTGATCTCATTCTGTGAGATCCATTGCACTAAATTTGACAATCTATAAATAGCCCTGCTTATTTTTGGAGTGAGGCATCCTACGATCGTGACCGATAGCACAAAGTGCCACAAATGAAGAATCATTACGAACAATGACTACAATCCAAATAGCAAAATACGTAGGCCACTTACAATCCATTCATATTACAAACCTAGCATATCTTATGCCAATCATGGGATTTTAGCCCTGATAACTAGTCGTCTTTAAGGAACATGGATATGAGAGAATGCATCATATCCATCGGAGTGCGAATAGATGTGATATTTACTTCAAAAAACACTCTTCTTTACTAGACAAAACCCAAGGAGCACAAGGTAGTTGCAAGTGACCATCAACACTTGACTGCGGCCAAAGTGCCTCCATCTTGCCTCTACCTCCTTCAAATCCATTCGTGCCCTTGTAGTGTCTCTCTTTCCTGTGATGTGGTCCCATAATAGGCTGTCCACATTCTTAAAAATAGGCATGGGATCCAACAAGTGGTTGATCTGTAAGTAGGTCGAATATGGCAACTCGTAGAAAACTGAGAACCATCGCATTCTATTTGGATGGGACTCCATGTGGACCATTTTCAACTCGTACCAACTTTGGGCATTCATTCCTATTGGAGGTCATCCAAGAAAACCTTCCCTTAGTTTATGACCCTCCGGCAAGAAAGCGATGTGTCCTTGATATACCATCTTTTTCACACACAATGGACATGCATGATAACATGAGGTAACTAGACCTATCCCACCACCTCTATCCTATGAATACAAACTTGAATGAGCTATCATAGATATTACCAAGAAGAACGGAAGCCTACTTACCTGAGCACTCCTCGAATCCTAGAAAGTAATGCATGGTCCATATGTGAATGACTCTTGTATTAGAAGACTGTCAACCATCGTGCTTTCTCATATCTTCCATAGCGACCCCCTTCTCCCACAAGATGTAAGCTCATTGACGAATGGATAGAGATAGACATCCATATTCTTGACTTTATAGTGGCCAAGAATGAGCAAGCTAAGGATCAGGTGTCCTTTCTTCGTAGAAATGCATGGTGGGATGTTGTAGTTAATAAGGACTATAGGCCACACACTATAAGAAGTTGAGCAGAAACTAAATGGGTTCATGCCATCCATAGCTAGACCAAGCTGAAGATTCCCTAGCTCTTGTGCAGAGCTTGGAAAGGTAGAGTCAATGTGGCGCCATACGTATGAATTTGTTGATATTCGCTAGACTCCATATATGGATCTATTCTACGCATGCCACCTTGTCAAGCTCGCCAAGCTCGACATATGAAACATGTGATGTATACGGGGGATGAGTGGAAAGTGTCTAAGAACTTTCTAAGGGATGGTTTGCCCTTGCAATTCTTGTCGATACATGTGAGAACCACACTTTGGGCATATCTCCATTGTCTCCTACTCTCCTCAAAACAGCACACAATCGTTGACACATGCATGGATGCTGTTGTAGTCCATGCAAAGCTTTCATAAAACATATTGTGCATCATCAAGAGACTCAAGCATGGTATTTGCAAGTGGTAATATATGATACTTTAGCAACCTAAAAAGAAATCATAAAAACACCTTGAAAAAGAATAATTGTTTTTTATAATGGTGCCAAAAAAATCAACAAAGTGTACGTAGAAGGTACCTGAACAACTTGGTCACACTCGTATCACTCCATCCCTATTTTGCTTGCACACTTAGTATTGCAAGGAGCATCTTCAGGAAAGATACTCAACACCCATCATATAATGGTATGGATGTTTCCTCTCCAAGAGAATTAGATGTCTCAGCATCCATGTGCATTAATGCATCGATCATTGCCTCCATTTCAGGCTCCAATATTGTAGGAAAGTCTAAAAGGTTGCATGTCTTCTCTAGTATTGGTGGTATAGATTGGGTAGTGCATTTCAAGTGGTGAATTGGCTTATGTACTCCATCCATCGGACACCCACAAACTATTCTAATTGGCCGCAATAGGTGCATTCCTCCTTGGGATGAGACGTCACCTCCCTGTAGTAAATTTTACGACCACATCCAATGTTTTTGTATATGATATTCAATTAGTTTGCGAATACAATGCATGATTGATATATACTTTCCTTACCGTTTGCTTAAAGTCTGAGATCGCTTGATCAATGATCTTCAATTGAAACTTACCAAAGCGTCATACATGTTCTATAGACAATTGTTATTTTTGTCTAATTGCTAGCTTGCATTGAGAGCAAGGACACGGGACACGTGGATTAAGATACGCCTTGCGATCTTGAACATCACAACCTTCATCATTTTCCATTTGGTCTATGTTATAACAAACAATTTGTTTTTGTTTTCATTCTCTTTTTCTTTCTTAAATTATTTGAGAAGGGATTTCTTCTCTCGTAACTCAACAAAATTAATGTCAACTAAAGTCTTGGTTTTCTCCCTCTTTCTTTGCACCTTTCTTGGCACTCTTCGTTTTATGTTATCTCTCCTTTCTCTTTCATGTTTTCTTTCTCTTTCATATTTATTATCTCATTCTCATTCTCTCTTCCTCTTCCTTTCTTCTTCTCCCTTTCTTATTTTCTATCTTTCTTTCTCTCTCTCTCTCTTTCTTTGTTGCCCCACTTTTTGTTTCTCTCCACCTCCTTATGGGTGGGCCTACAATATGGAAAGTCTTATCTGCTATGCATGGCGATGAGGGACTAGCTTGGTACGCAGATCAGACGCAGATAGCTCACGTGGTGAATTCCCGAAGGTCCCCAAGAACAAAGTACTCTACTTTTTAGCACAAAAACCCATGTAAAAGCAAGCACGACATGAGACAAGAGACAAATTGGGTTCAATCTCCCCCATGCCTTGTGTGAGCGCTTCACAAAGCATGTATTTAATGTATATTTCCAATCTTTATGCTCAAAAATAGCCCAATTACAAAAATATGACAAGCTTGTAGCTTTTGAGTTTGCTTTCT